>NC_138223.1:9842164-9979664 GCF_964197995.2 Scardinius erythrophthalmus | reverse complement strand
TTAATATAAAAAGGCTAATATATATTCCTTTATTTTATGGAATATAAGAGTTGCACATATCTTTTCAAAATGTATACATTTGCTCTTAATTTCATGTTATCCTCTCCATAGTGTACTTTAGAAACTAAATCTAACCACTCATTTAAAACTGGGGATTCTTGCTTTCTCCAAAAAATTATTGCATTAAAAGCTGTAATTCTCAGCATTCTAAATAAGTATACCTAATCTTTATTAAGTAGCATAGGTCCTATACCCAAAACTATATTTTGTATCTTTATATATTTAGTTTCTTTAAAAAAAAAAATCTTCCCTTAATTAGGCTACTTCTGTTCAATTTTTTTTTTTTATTAGAAGTATAAAATATATGAGTGTAATGAGCTAGAAGTTCACTGCAACTTATCCAACATCCTAAAGATACATTATTATAATTATATGATATTTCTGGTGTTATAAAATATCGCATATTAATTTGCCAAGCAAAATGTATATTTTAGTCAGAATTATTGCGCTCCTATTTGGCGCGCATGCGCGCAGCAGCGCTCATTCAAAATGAAGATTAGCAGTAAAATGGATACATTTGCACGACTTTGTAACATTTACAGATGGAGAATATAACTGTAAAATGTAAGTTTTACACTGAGGGGAAAAAAACATATCACAAATCGCATAAAGCAGCACAAAATATACGCTGTTTGATGGTGGATCGATTTGAAATTAGTGAATCTCAAATTAGTGAGATTGCGTGAACTTCAATTACCTTTTATGGAACCACTTTAGCACCAACTTATTTGTTAGGCTCATTCAAGTCCAGTTTTGGAGTTTAATCCCCGCTTTTCTAAGCGTCTTTTATGGAACAACCCTCAGGTCACCATAAAACTTTGCGCTCGCACTTCTGTGGTCGATAAATTGATTCGTCCCACTAAAACTGCATATCAATCTTTTCAGAAGTTCATTGGCTCTCAGATAAGCCAGTCATTTGCAAACTCTGATGCAACTAGATCTATATATACGCTGATTTCACGCAGCCGCCATTTTGAAATCAAAAGTGAGGCTCCGGTGGGAAAAACCCCGGAAGTAAAGATAAACAACAATGCCTTTGGACTACCAACCTGAAGCTGCTGCCGCGATTTACACTATTGGATGTTTATATACAATACAGGATATGTATATAGTTCATTCCTGCTTCTTTTTTTACTTTTTGAATTATATAAAAAAATATTTTATTTATAAATGAATTTCACAGTATAAAGGATGAAAGAAATGTATGTACAGTTTTAGAATTGACACAACATCATTAAACACAACAATACGCCATCGCATTCATGACTCTCCTGTGATTAAAGGCGACACTTCCGGTTTTCTTCCCACCGTAGCCTCCCTTTCGATTTCAAAATAACTGCTGCGTGAAATCAGCGTATTGTCCCTCAAAGAGAAGGAGGGACCATCCCCCATCCTATACACACTGCTTGGCTAATGCTGCCTGGTCCAACCACTTGCATGAACCGATTGGCACAAATTAGCTGTCAATCAAAAGTTCAGTTCAGCGGCCATTTTGACATAAAAAAAATCTGTAATGTTTAAATGTGAAAATAATCTAGACCAGTGTTTCCCAAACTTTTTGCAGCATGCACCCCTTTATAGTGTCTGTCACCTGTCAAACACCCCCACCAACTTACTCCAGTTAAACATCACATTTTTAACCACAAGCACTAAACAGAAATATTCACTGTATATTAGAAAACTTCAAAATTTCATTCAAAAACAGTTATAAATAAAAAAACATTACAATTGCTTACCCTTTTTAGTGAGATGACATGTTTGCTCACAGATCATCAAAATTCAGGGTAATGGATGACGGTTTTACTCTCAAATCATTCTCGGCATCTAGTCTTTGTCGATGTTTGGTTTTCAACGATGTCAGTGCAGAAAAGCCTGCCTCTTATAAGTATGTGGTTGCAAAGGGCATCAACACTTTAAGTGCTAGCTTTGACAATCCTGGATACTCCATCATTGCTGAAGCCCAGAAATCCACCTGTGACTTATTTTTAAAAAGTATGTAGTGTCTCCCATCAGATGATAACTCAAGTAACTGTTCTTGCTCTTGAAACGAGAGATGTGGGATTGGTGGAGTGACATCAAAAGGATTCCGAATCCTGAGATTCGTCAATGGGGGGAAGTAAGTCCGCAGATTTTGGCTGAACTGGTTGAGACGCCTTTGACACAATCACTTAGCACAGCTTCCCGGGATTGCAAAAATTCAGAAAGCAGAGGAAATCACTCGGAGGAGTTTGTGTTTATCCAGTTGGCCCAGAAAAGTAGCTTTTTAGTAAGTGCTTCAACTTTGTCCTGGGTGTTGAAAATGGTGGTACTAAGACCCTGCAGACTTAAATTAAGTTAATTCAGAGTGAAAAATATGTCTGCCAGATATGCCAGCTTCTGAAGTCAGATGTTGTCTTGCAAGCATGAAGACAAGTGAAACGGGTTATAGACTACATTAAACATTTCAACCACAATCTTGTTTTATGCTGCAAATTATTGGCCATCAAGAGCAAAAAAAACGAAACACAAAAACATTGAAATTCACTAGACAATTAGAAATGTTTGTTTTTTCTGCTCTGACCAATTAATACATTTCAGTGTTTGATTGTAGGAATTTCAGTTAACTTTCGTGTGATAAACAGTGGATCAACACTGGATGTCCAATGTAAAATCTGGGACCTTAAAATTGTTGTCATGAAACAGAATTTCCGATAGTCAGGGTGGGACTTTGGGATTTTGGCCAATAGGAATTGTTTGGATGGTTGTGGTTTGCTATTGATGTAATGTGAGTGACAGGTTGTCCCGCCCTCACGCCAGTAAACACATCATTAGAGAATAGATACTGCTGCAAGAGGGGGTATTTTTTGTATTTGGTTATTAAGTTATTTTGATTAAAGGTTTTGAAGGCACATGGATTTTAGAAAAAAATATATGCATGGATAAATCACTTATAATAAATACTGCAATATTCTATAAAAAATAAATAAAAGCAAGAGTTGTCAATTTTGATTTCATGGTGACTTTAAACAAAACCTGTTGAGAACCCTGTGAATAACCATGTAAATTTTAGCAATGCATGATGATTATATGTACTCTGGGGAAATAAATATTTTAGGAAACACAGGACCTGCTTGTTTTAAAAGCTGCATTGTTGTTTTCAAAGCATGCAGACGTATGTCTTTTTCATCCAGCGAAGCGTGTAGTTTAAGAGCGTAATGTTAGGTGATGTTCAGGCAGCTCGGAGGACTCTGCAGGCGAGACATTTGCACTCTGTGTGGGTGCATTGAGCTCAAGTCACAGCAAGGTGCTGTTCCATTTACAGTCACTCTTTCTTTCTTTCTGCTCCTGTGAACTCTTTCACATACCTGTTTGTGCACGTCTGCTTGTGCACGCACACAGTGGATATAACAGGGAATGTCTGCATATATCGAATGTGGATGGGATTCCCCCGCTTATACCATGGTCATTTGCCAGCACTGACAGCTTAAAGGAACACTCCACTGTTTTTTTTCATATTAAACTATGTTATTCCCTTAACTAAGATGAGTTGATACATACCTCTCTCGTCTCAGTGCGTGCACTCAATCGCTCTGGCGCGCGGCGTCACTTTGATAGCACTTAGCTTAGCCCAGTTCATTCATTAGGGTCCAAACAGAGATGAAGTTAGAAGCGACCAAACACCTCCATGTTTTCCCTATTTAAATACAGTTACACGAGTAGTTACACGACCAAGTATGGTGACACAAAATAAAACGTGGCGCTTTTCTAAGCGGGTAAAAAGGATAACTATAATGTATGGCGGAATAGCACTTGGGAGCACTTCGACTCGGCGCAGTAAAATGTCACGTTGGTTCTAATGACAGAAGTGAGAGGGAAAGAGGATTTTTCAGGAGTGACTTTTTACTGCGCCGAGTCGAAGTGCTCCCAAGTGCTATTCCGCCATACATTATAGTTATCCTTTTAACCCGCTTAGAATAGCGTCACGTTTTATTTTGTGTCACCATACTTGGTACAGTTGTAACGTGGAGGTGTTTGGTCGCTTCTAGCTTCATCTCTGTTTGGACCCTAATGAATGAACTGGGCTAAGCTAAGTGCTATCAAAGTGTCGCCGCGCGCCAGAGCGATTGAGTGCACGCACTGAGACGAGAGAGGTATGGTAAAAGAGGTAAAAACGGTGGAGTGTTACTTAGAGTCTTGCACGGGTTCGGGTACCCGCGGGTTTGCTCAAACGGGTGAGAAATATCCAACTGTGTCGGATACGGGTGCGGGTCGGGTCGGACACGGGAAACACGGGTCTAAACACGGGTTTAAAACAATCACATGCAAAGTTGCAAACGTAAAAATATATGCATATTTGTAGGAACACATCTACAAAAATATGCCTGTATTTCAAGTTGATAAAATCATTTAAAATCCACATCAGCTTATTTGTGCCCACGCGCCACGCCCTCCCAGGAATCTATACTTTCACTTTTAAAAATTCCTCATAACGGCGCGCGCGCGATCTGCTTGCAGTCGTCGAGATGGATGCTGAGGAGTTGAAGAAAAGAATAGCTAGTGGAGATTGTAAAGTTGTCGACAATACGTCATCAAAAATAAAGTCCAGTGTGTGGGAGAAATTTGGAGTTATCTGAAGAAAATGTTGTGAAAGGCATTGCTGCATGCATTTTCGTGTTGGATAGCCGCAAATGTGGAAGTTCATCACTGAGGAAGCACGCAGATAACTGGTAACAAAGCAGTTCTATCGAACAGTATTTTTCAAATTTAACACTGTTAAGTTTGTGTGGTGTGCAGGGCGTGTTTGAACCCAAAATTGTCAGATGTAGCCTAGGCTAGACGAATTGCGTGGCAGATATAGTGATGTAGCCGCATCTGTTCGATTGGTAAAATGTTATAAAGCTACTCAGTTTTGTGGTAACGTTAGCCACGTTCTTCATGTAGGCCTACCGGCCTTTTGACAGCTTCGGCTGACGTTGTCCTTGTGTTAATTGTCCTGTAATAACTTCTGTATGACCTGGCAATAAACATTTTTGTAATTGTGTCTATAATGTGATAGCCTAAACTGATTTTATTTCGGGTGCGGGTCGGGTGTCGGTTCTATTTTAAGCGGGTCGGGTCGGGTGCGGATTTTAATTAGTGCTGCTGTCGGAAAACGGGTCGGATGCGGTTTTAAGCACTGCGGGTACGGGCGGGTGCGGGTTTACAAAATCGGACCCGTGCAGGACTCTGGTGTTCCTTTAAAGCTGAGTAGGGTAAAACTGATGGTTATTTTCATCCGTTATCGCCAGTTAGCATTCTGCCCGCTTTGAATCAGACACAGAGATAAAGTAGTGCGTAAGATTTATTTTTTTGAACGCACATTTATTTTGAATGAACGCATTATAGCATTTATTTGAATTAATTAGAGAGAGAGAGAAGCTAAACAGACGCAGGTCCGAGTCTCTCTTTCTCTCTCTCTCTATTAACAAAGAAGCTGTGAGTTTAATTAATTCAGAATAGCCTAGTGATGTAACCCCCTCTTGCTTAGAAATATAATGTAGCAATTCAGTATCGAAGCTATTTTATTACTTAAAGTTGCTGGGCAGCATTGATAACAAGTTTCTGTGCTCCTGAATGTTTCTGTGTGCGCAGTGCTATCTTCACATTAATCACATTAAAGGGGGGGTGAATTACTGTTTCATGCATACTGAGTTTTTTACACTGTTAAAGAGTTGGATTCCCATGCTAAACATGGTCAAAGTTTCAAAAGTTAAGTTGTACGTTTGAAGGAGTATTTTTGTTCCAAAAATTGTCCTTCCGGTTTGTCACAAGTTTCGGAAAGTTTTTTTCGAGTATGGCTCTGTCTTACGTAAGATAGAGCGGAATTTCCTTATATGGGTCCTAAGGGCACTTCTCCGGTAAGATCGCGGGCGCGCGCTCGTAAAACAGAGCAAGAGAGTGAAAGCAGTTCGCCATCAAAGCGCCCTGCCCGGCTTTTGGGAAGTCAATGTCACCAAAGAAGTGTGTTTTTGGTTGCCAGGGCAAGACAACCCTGCACAGATTCCCAAAGAACCCAGTGTTAAGGAACCCGTGGATGGAGTTTGTTTTCCTGAGCATAAACGGAGATGTGTAAGGCTGTTGTTCCCTGCATTTCGACGATGATTGTTTTATAAACAAAGCCCAGATCGTCTAATGCTTAAGGATCGAGCAGTCACAATGATAAAGGTTCGCGGTCGTGCGTTGGAACGGTGAGTAAAACTGTTGAACAAATGTCTCTGTGTGTTGTTAGCTAGGCGCGTTAGCACAGCTTTAGCTTCGCCCACACGGCCCGCCCCCAGCCGCTCGTTTTTTTCCGGAAAGACTTGGTACAGCCAATCTTTCAATTAAAAATATAATAAAACAAAAGACTTTTTGGAGATATGAAGGATGCAATATTACTCTATAGGTACTCAAGATTAACAGGAGATTGAGTGAAAATGAGCATTTCACCCCCCCTTTAATTGCCATCTCTTAATTACGGTAGTTATAGCATTAATATAGCATAAGCTTGTTGTGTTGGAGGAACTGTATTTGTGGCTGCTGTTTTGTTTGTGGTGCTCAGTGACAGAAGTTTGCCTGTGCTCTGCATAGCATGAAACGCGCTGATGATGTGTGATGTCTGCGCAAACAGGGTGCATGAGGGTATGTAAAAACACACGTTGACAGGCAGGAAGGACATCGTAGGCTATTATTTCATTCGGACCGAATATAATGATTGGATTTATTGTAAAATAATAACATTATCAGTATATGTTTGATCATCATTCGGACCTGGTCCGAAACAGCAGACTTGTAGGCTATTAATAATGGATACATACAAGCAGATGACAAATACGTAACAAATATATAACAATAATTAAACTACTAAACTATACCTGTTCCATCTCTATACAGCACTCTGACTCTGTAGGCATTATTGTCCGACTCGAAATGAACACCGTTACTGAGAGTTTCTGATATTATCATCATTCCGTGAGATAAAATTGTCCTTAGAGACTGAGCCAAAGAGTTTAGAAGCCCAAGAGGCGAAACTCTGTTGTGTTATGGGTAACAGTCTGTAGATGGCGCTGCGGAGGCGCGTCCGCCATTATGGACTGAAAGCTGCTGAAATCGTTAGCGCCAGTCAATGGCAAAATACATTTTAGTAGGTGTTTATAGTTCATGTGTGCACTTGCTAGATTGCACATCTTTTTTGTACCTTTCCGCCTGTAATAGGACATTCATAGATTGTTTTTTTTTCTTGCCATTGAAACGTTCACTGTGTGCACTTTCACTGAAGATGTTGAAAAAACAAGTTGTTAATATTTTTGTGATATTCTATGTAAAATATTAACTGTCTTTAGAAATGTTCATTTATAATTTTATTTATTGATTTGTCCAAATCATATATATGGTGATGTTCACTAATTTCAAAATCAACATTTGAATAAATATCTTATTACTTATATATAATTACTGTGTGTCTGCCTATAGCCTAGCCTATATTATTTCATGAATTTCTGTTAGTCATATAACAAGGAAAATGCATAATAGAACATAAATATTGATAGATTAAAGGTTTGCAGTAATTGGCTAGGCTCTAACTATAAACAGGAGTCTCGTCTATCGTCTATCAAGATAACAAGTTATTTCTCTCAAGGATAGGACACTTTAGTCTAAATGGAAAATATAGGCTTTAACTGAGCAATGGTCCCTTAAACTACAATGATAAAAGACTTCAATGACCCCTATATGTTTTTACATGTAGAAGACCTTTCTCAAACACAAAACATGTCCCTATTTCATTTCTGGAAGCCAGGCTAAATAAGCAAGCACTGTAACTGCATTCAGATATCAAATTCTGACATTAAAGAATACATGAAAAGAACATTTCAGTAATCACACTTGTAACTTCTATAACAAAGTAAAATCTCTAGAGAAGTCATTCAACTCATTTGATATTTAGAAGGAAAAATATTGATTAATACCTTGATTATTATCACTCATTACATATACATTGAAGCAGCTGTGGATTCCAATCCACCCCCTTCATATTCTCCATATTATGCTGAATAGTTACATCTGGAATCAGGCTTCGATGAACCTCTAATAAACATTAGAGTGTCAGTGTTTATTTGCTCATCTCTGTCTCCGTGTATCACCAAAGATCAGTTTAATTCTCATTCTACAAACTGAAAAAAACTGAACAGGCTGATTAAGAAACGCAATTAAAGGAAGTAAATAACTTTCCAAGATCACATGTGATTTTACTCTAACAATGAGACTGGAGGTTGGGACTCGCACACACCTAGAGACGGAGATACACAGACCCGAGGGAACCACGCTGCCCCCCTCCCCTCCTAATTACCACCCGCTCTGTTTGTCTGCGATAAACCCAATAGGAAGCAGATTTTGGGTGAAAAATAAGAAATCAAGAATTCCACTTTGCATGAAAGACTAATTATATTCAGTTTACTGTGCTTGGGGGTTAGAGGAAGGTTGAGAAATTGATATGTATGTGCTTGTGTGTTTATGTCTGTATTTGCATGCACACTGCCCTGCATACTTACACAGGATTCTACCCTACCCATCCTGATTAGTTTTTTAACCTGATGTCTTGCAAATCACACCTTGGTTGCAAAGCAGATTTTAGAATAATTTTCTTTATCATTTCATTAATATTCCGGTGTGTGAAAACAAACAGACAGGGAGTTAATTGATGTTTTTGTGCAATCCACTGATGATCCAGTTGCAAACTTGATAGCAACTTTTGTTAGTCTTGAGCATTAGAGTCTGTGGTTACATCTACATTTGAATAAAATTCAATATTTATGTTTATTATGGCCAGCGAGTGTTGAAATCAGTTCAGCTCTATAATCTAGTAATTAAGACTGGCCTATGAGACCTCTTTTTTTTTTCTCTCTTAGATTAAAGGAGAACAATTTTAGTAATCGATAGTAATCGATTGTCGAGTTCACGTGCGTGATCATAGGTAACTAAACCTATGCGTGTGAACTCGACAATCGATTACTATGGACTTCGACCGAAAACAGGAAGAAAATACAGGTATGTGCGCGGGCTGAATTAACATCACTTTTATTAATATCTTTCACATCTACTGCAGTCAGATTCACCCGTGATCACTCTGAAGGAATCACTCACAATGGCTGGGCACTTGTAATGACACATCAAGGATGTTAAGAGGCTAAAAGCAGGTTTAAAACTTGCCTCATTGAAGTCAACAGGGTGCAAATTTTAAAAAGAGGATAACACGGTGTAGGCAACACCGATTTTTGTCGTTGTTCTCTGTACTGACAGCACTCCAAATTTACAAAAAATGAGCTCAATGTTAAAACTGACCGAGTTCTCCTTTAAGGATTCTCAATTTGATAGGCTCCATTCTACCACCCAAAATACAGTCTAATGTTCCAGTCACACAAATAGGATAGAGATCATAAAGGTTTGAGATAAATTTAGAGCAACAATACTAAAGTTTAGCATAGAACTTTCTTTTCATGCCATCAGTCGTATATTGTCTGCACACTCAGGGTACGTTTACATGACAACAATGTACTAAAAACAGAAATGTTTTTACTTTGGATTTTTCGCATACAGATGACACCATTGTCAAAATGATCCCCATTTCCACAGATTCACGAAAATGACAAAAAAAATTGTGTTACACACCCACCACTAGCCTAGCTTAGCACAAAGACTGGAGGTGAACGGCTCCAGCTAGCATACTGCTCCCAATAAGTGACAAAATAACGCCAACATTTTCCTATTTACATGTTGTGATTTGTATAGTCACAGCATGTACAAATAACAAGGTCACATGAGACACAGCCATCTTCTAACCGTACTGGGAACTATATTCTCAGAAGGCGAAGCACTGCTACTTCTGTGGAGTGATTTACTCCAACTCAGAGCGAACTCTCTGCTCCTCACAGGGGGGCATGGATTTCTATTATTTTGAAGGTACCCCCGGGCGCCGCCATTGGCTAGCGGACCCCCACCTGCTGTTAGCATCCCATTGACTCCCATTCATTTTGGCGTCACTTTGACAGCGAATAACTTTACATCTGAGGCGTTTAAAGACTCCATTTGTCCATTATTCATTTCTAAAGAAACACGAAAATGTATAAAAGGCTTCATTACCTTGTAGCTTACGTTATGGCCCCGTAGAAGCAATTTTTGTAAAAATAGGCTAACGATTGCGTCATAGCCACGCGACTCTCTGTCGCACAGTAGGAAATTACCGTATGGACAGGAGGAGACGCTCGCGGGCAATCGGGAGGACGTCGAGGCAAAATGACAAAGTAATTAATCAGAACACCTACTAAAAGTTTCTCCTGCTCATAGCTCGTGGACATCTCCTATTCACACTCTCCGTCTCTGCAAGTTTCGGAAGGGAATGATTCAGATTTCTCTTGACACAGCTACTAGAAGACAGACGGTTTGCTCACGTGACATCTACGTCGTCAAGCTCAGTTTGAGTCTGCGCAGTACGCTCGACCCCCAGGAAGTAAGAGTTTCTAATTGGCTTCACTTTGGGTGCTTCTTAATATCCCTCCTCGTCTCCTCTCTCCTCCGTCCTCCATCCTATGACCCGGAAACCGATCGAGCTCAGCCATCTTGAAGGACATCTCAATTCTCTAATTGCACCGCGTAGGGCTGTGTATTGGCAAGAATCTGGCGATACGATACGCATCACGATACATGGGTCACGATTCAATATATTGCAATATATTTCGATACTGTGCATAAGGCGATATATTGGGATTTTTTAAAAGTAAAATATATTAAAAATATTAAAAAAAAAAAGACATGATGTGCATAAAAGTCAAAGAAGTTTACTTTAGGTAAACAATTCAGTACACAGAAAATCAAACTGCCAGTTTGGGCTTGTGGTTTACAGGTTCTTAGTGAGCAAATGTTTATATGCTCAAGTAGGCCATAATAAAAGAAAATAGGTACATAGCCCCTGTCACAATACAAAACAACAACGTGAACTGGACGAAAATGAATGAAAGTGGATGAAAGTGAACAAAATAAATGTGTCATATTGAAATCAAGTTTTATGTGATAAAAGATTTTAAAAGAACTGGACGCGCGAATGAGGCGAACCGCGCCGCACTAAACGCCTCGTGCCGCAGGACCTCCAGACGCGCGTAAACGCGTCTTTGCATTGACTTAACATTGCAATCACTCGCGCCAGATGCTCTCTTCGCGTTTGATGTGAACGATGCACGCGATTACATTTAGAAATAGACAAGCTTTGTTTCCAAATGCACCAAGCAAAGATATCCTTTCAGTTGTATAAACTTTTATAAAACCAGCCAATATAATCACAATAAACACATCCAAAATGAAATATTTAACATATAGGCTTTATAACAACTGCACAACGTCTAATTTGTAAACAAAATGATTTACGCACTAAATCCAGCATAAACTCCGGCACAATTTGCATATGTTTAAACTCTCAAGACAGACGTCACATCCCGAACCTCACAGCAATTGGCTGCCGACTGCGTTTTTCGCTTGATATTTGTATAAAGGAACTGCCCAACTTTTTGACGCTCTCGGTCGCTCTCAACGCATTCTCCGGTCCGCTGTCAATCCTAAAATGTCCAGTGGACACGCACCGTTATAGGCGAGCCTGGCGAGGACACTAGTGGTGCGTCTCAGCATAGCTATCTAGTGGTAGGGATTTAAACAACATAAACGTGAACCACTGTCTTACCATGAATATTTTTGGACGTAAAAAAAAAAAAAAAAAAATCGATATTGCGTTTTTGAAAATCGATACAGTATTGCAAAATAAAATATCGCGATACTCAAGTGTATCGATTTTTTCTTACACCCCTAGCACCGCGAGGATCGAGGAGCTAGGAGGCTTCCTGAGGAGTCATGAGCGAGGATACACAGGTGGATCCTATGCGGAAGAGTTTTAACGACTTAAACGTGACGCACGTCTAAATTCTCCTCCCCCTTCACATCGGTCACAATCATTTCAATTTATACTTTACCTTTGCAGTTTATATAAACCACACATCTCACATATTTCAACAGGGTATCTTGCTTTATTATTATTTATTATGAATTTCTTAAATAAACAAACTTCAACAACATAAGGGCAGATCCTTTGAGCGCTGCTGATGACGCGATGAAGTGACGCTCGAGTGATCAAGGATTCCAGTGTATAAAAAAAAGTAACATTCGATCCCTCCGTCCTCGCGTCTTTTCCTTGCAGCCTTCCCTCGCATCCTACAGGGGGCGGAGCTGAGACGCGAGGAAAGGAAACGAGGATGCACAAATAAGAAATGAGAAGCACCCTTTGTCTCCGTTGAATCCAATGGGGACGCTGTGTCCATTTCTTTTACTGTCTATGGCTCCTCACCACGGGGCTTCTCAGGTGCTGCGAGCAAATCACTCCGCCCAAGTAGCAGTGCATCGCCTTCTGATAATATAGTTCCCAGTACGGTTAGAAGATGGCTGTGTCTCATGTGACCTTGTTATTTGTACACGCTGTGACTATACAAATAACAACATGTAAATAGGAAAATGTTGGCGTTATTTTGTCGCTTATTGGGAGCAGTATGCTAGCTGGAGCCGTTTACCTCCAGTCTTTGTGCTAAGCTAGGCTAGCGGTGGGTGCGTCAGACAGAGTTACGGCACGCACGGAGATGAAAAGGGTATGTATGGACTTATTTAACTCGGGGGGGGGGGGGATACGGTGAATAAGCTAAAGTCCCAAAAAGTCGGTGTGTTCCTTTAAGAGATAAATATCAGACCAAGGTCAGACTCTATCAAATCTCTTGCTATGAAGAAGCAACCTCAAAGCAATCTCACCCAGTTCTGATTGTACCTATATTGCTCAAAGATTAAAACAGAAACTTTGACAACTACATATCGATTGAGCTGGACATTTCAGTGTAGACATGCCTTCATTAATGTCTACATTCTTTATTTTCAGTTGTTTTCTGCATGACAACACACTATGCACACTGATTATCCTCCTGCATGACTGCGCACACACACACACACACACACACACACACACACACACACACACACACACACACACACACACACACACACACACACACACACACACACACACACACACAAACAAACACACTCATTCACATGAAGATTGCTTTGGTCTTCCCTGATGACAAAGGCACGGCTGCCACCAGTCTCTGACCTATATTTCAGCATTTATTTATGCTCCCTCTTTCCTTCTGTTTGTGTCTCGCTCAATCTCTTTCAGTCCCTCCTCGGCTTGCCTGCTGTCCATCTGTCCCCTTAGAAAAAACTAATAATAAAACCTAATAGGAAATATTGAAATTTAAAGCCTCGGCTAATGCATCGAGCAGGGCAAAAACTGATATTTTCATTAGGCCTATAACAAATATAACAAAAAGGTGTCTGTTTTTATTTGTTTTAATTGAAAAGTTTCTTAAAATTGCCCATAGGACAATATACTATTTTTATATAGAGAGCAATGGTATGATATTCTAACATAAATCACATTATTGAAAGAGGCACTGAAGAGCCTTTCTCTTTCATGTAATGTGCAAAAACAATCCATCTCAATATCCAAAAAGAGAACAATCATTATTTACACATTAGACAAGAACTATGCTGCCTTCAGGTCATGTTGGAATGATCATATGAGATGAGCGCACATGAATGGCACCAAAATGTCATGTGGAAAACTCAGGCGTGTGAATTAAAAAATCGTAGTGGATGAAAATGATTTTGTTTGAAAATACACAACAAAACTGTCTGGAGTCCATTTTAATTCCAACCCAAAATCACTTCACGTAATTTACAAACTTGTAAGTAGGAATTTACCAGAAGGACTTGAAGGCAGGATAATCGGCAATGAATATATGAGTATTTATTGTGTAATGTATAATCTTGAGTCTAACATGTAGATGAGAGATCCAATAATTCCGGCCAGTGGCGACTAGGTCTGCATTCATTTCGTTTTTTGTGAGATAGAGCTATGTTAGTGACATTACAGTGTTTTGGGATCAACTTGAACATGGGCCTGCCTGTTCTAATCAATCCCAGCAACCTAACAGTTCACTTATGAAGAGTGCTGCAATGGAGCAGATATGTGCTTTTGTTGAGCACATGCCGAATATGCATCAAAGGTAAGCGTGGCTTAAAGAGAAGAGAGAAAAGAAAGATTTATTTTTTATTTTTTACATTTTCTCTTTCATCTAATTAGCACAGCTAGTCTTTTTGGGCTAAACCCAAACAAGGAAGAGACATAAAGTAAGTATTGCGTGTAGACAAATTGAAAGAGGACATCGATATATTCCCTGTTTAGTCCTAGTTTTATAATAATTATTTCTCGAGTGATCCAATCAAATATCCTCCTATTCCAAATATATGTTTTTCTAATTACTATTTTAAATTTACTTTGGATGTGCATGATTCACATGATATCAATGCATGTTGTATGTAACCAGAAAAGTTTAAAACTCTTGTTTTACTAGTATATGACTGACAGGTATAGGCGGCCCTTCGCTGCTGCATCAGGCATTAATTTTACACTCCAAATGCTCTGGATTTATATATTTGATGATCTCTGAATGTGCTTTGAGTGATCTGATCACAAAACGATTTGGACACTGTTAACACCTTAGTGCTGTGCACTTGTGAACACCTGTGATCACATACAGCAATATTTAGTGTAAACTCTAATATATCCGGATACAGACAACAAAATAAATTTAGATTAAAGGATGTAAAAAAAAAAATTGGTAGAGGCTCAAACTCAATAAAAAGTTGCCCCATAATCACTGTATAATTTTGGAGAAAATGCAGTGGTTTTTCTGAAGAACTGTGGCAGAGCCTTATATACATCTGTTTTCAGAGCAGAGTCTTAAATATCTGATTTCATACTTGGTTCATACTCCCAGGTGAGGAGAAACCCAGTGAGCATCACCATGACAACAGCTCCCAAACAGCAACTGCAGGAAGATTGGGATGCAGCTGTTGAATTGAAGAGAAGCATTTTAAACAGGGCAACACGAAAATGTCCAGGCCAGGCAATGATCTGTCACTATGCTTGAATTAGCACTTGTGATAAACAGACCAGGTACTCTTACATCATTTTAAAGAAAAAGAGAACATTCACCATCACGAAGGTAATCAGTTTCCTCTCCAAACTAAATCCTTCACCAGATCCATCAAGGTGCTTTTCCCTTCAGTAGGCAGGCATTTCACTATGCTTAAAGAATACCATAGAAAGCTAAAATTGAAACGAATAGTTTGTCATGGTCTTGAAGATAAATTTGAGATGCTTATCCCTCAAAGCTTGATTCAATCATCTAAAATGATTCACTTTATCTTCAGTATCACTGGCTGTAGAAGTCGCAAAATTATGAATTAACTTAGCTAACATGAAATTATATATATATATATCATATATATCATTTATTATTATAATCAGATGAGTGGAATAGGATATTCTTTAAAAAAAATGGGACGGACTTTCTTTTATCTAACAGGAATGTATAGTACTCAGTTTATTTAACTTGAAGTCAATATAGTTCAGCATACTATGCTTTGGGACACTTGTTTTCATGGTGTGCTACACACTCAAAATAATTTTTCTTTTAAGGTTTGAGACGATGTGTGTTTCTGTGGTGTCTGGTGATGCCAGCTGAGAAGGAAAATTGTTTCAGAAGCTTTTGCTAAAAGATTTCATAGACATGTTTTATAGCCTAGTTTTATATGAATTCAGTCCTATGAATTCAGATTAATTGCATGGGACACTTTTTCCCAGTCATTTCAATGGCAAAACGTGTCCCAATAAACCTGAATTCACCCTGTATAATAATATATTGTAATCATTGAGAAAATGTCAAAAATATCCTTATTGCATTTCATTCAGCTTTATAAAGTGATATTTAAAGTTAAAAAAACCAAAGGATTTTCTTAGTCTCCAAAACAGTGTGTTGTTGTTTTTCATCTACATTTCAGAGCAATGTAGCCTCTAATGACACTGTAACTATCACTCTAGATTAGCAAAGCACTTTTGCAAACATGTCAATCAAATTTCCGCAATGAGTGTTGATGATTACTTCAATGAACACGGGACGACAAAACTCCTCGCCTGAGTAAGCATCTTCAAAACAGCTTCTTACAGAATTGCTGATAAGCCGCAGCAGAGGAAAGAATGGGAAAACAAGAGTCCCACCACAACTTTTCCTTCCAAGTTGCAAACCATGTCAAGTTGTGAATCCGTATTTATAGAAAACACTTTATTCTGGCTTTCTGCTGTGATAGCATTCTGAATTATAGATGTGATACGATGCATTCAACAGGGAATGTTAACCTCCTCTTTTTGGAGGGAAGTGTAAATATTTAGAGGAATACCACGATCCAACATTCTCTGGAATGTTGTAAAAAAAGAAACAAAGGCAGTGTTATGTTTGACAGCATGTACCATTGATCAACTGATATTTTTTTATTTTTTGAATCATGACAGCAAAGAAGATTGTTACATATAAACTTGGGACAACAGCCCCCCTTTAAGAAAATTCCATAATGAATTGAGGGAAAAATCCCTCAAAAGGACTGATATACTTCAAACAGGATTGTGAAATCATTAAAAAAAAAAATTGGCCACTTCTCAGTGGCTTGGATCTCGCCAGAGTGAATTTTCCGGAAAAACAATGTTTGCTCTGCTATTTCAAACTTCTGTTTAATGAACAAAGGATGAAAAATAACTTCCCCTTTAGGGTGAAGGTCCAAAATTAGCCAGTTTAAAGCATTGTTGATAATTTTACTTTAAATTAAAATTAAAATAAAAATTCTCAACAAAACATACTATGAAAAGGGGTCATTTAAGGGGCTATGTAGGCAATTATTTAATGATTAAGATGCTTATTTCTACAAACTGCTGATTCTCACACACACACACACACACACACACACACACGTTTTTTCATGTATAAATATGACCAAATATGACACATTTTTAAATCAAATATGCTGTCAAGCCCTCCTTCCCCCCTTCGAAAAACAGCATTTATTCGTTGTTTTCCGACAAAGACAAGGCATGTTAGTTGTGTGAGGATCCAGGACGTTGTTCTATACATCTCCCTCTGCCGTTTGATCATCTTCAGTGTGCTATGGCACACACACCCATAGAGCTTCATCTGGATCCACACAGGCATATGATTTTGGAACTATGTCAGAAATCAAAAGAATATTTAGGTGCTTGAGATGCTGCTGATGAGTGCAGTTTGGATTTATGCTTTCATTCAAAGACAAATCATTTTGCAAGTCTCTGCTCCTTTGAATCTTAAAAAGAAAAAGAAAAAAAAAGGAAAGCACCCCCAGTAGCAGGGCATGGAAACGGTTTGGGGAATAAATTAGGTTGCAGCAAAACGTTGGGGTTTGTGTAAGCTGTTGTGTGATTTACTGCTTACCACTTATGCTGTGAGAAACAATTAAAATTGAACTTTTCTAATAATGTGGCCTTTATCAGAAATGGTGAAGATGGAGTCAATGACCTTCTGGAATTATATACTGTATCCTGCATTTGATTAAACTAAAACGTGAACTGGCCTTCTTGTGAAGTTGGTTATCTCTGTATAAAGTGCATTAATGTCATACTCCCTTTCTTTATTGAAATATCTTTGCATTTGGGATCATTGCTATTTGGCCTGACCCACATTTTGTTAGGCTTTAGTTCACAGTGATGCACTGATATTCTACAGTGTAATATTACCATTAGGGCTGCACGATTAATCGCATTGAACCCGCACACGATTTGGCAAAGGCTGCGATTATTTTATGCGCAGCTTGTCAGTGAAGCACGGCTGATCGGTAGTAAATGCTGCTCCATCTGAACGCCAGAGGGCGCTCTCACGCAGATACTCCAAATATGCCGCCGCAGAAGTACTATAACGCACATAATTCCAGGAAATCCCTATCGGGCAACATGCTGTCACTGTAGCTGAATAAACAGAAGATTGAAAAGCTTTGATTGATTAAACATGACTGCCTTATTCTGTGTAAGAAGCCACATCATCTGACAGAAGGATGCTCAACTGTCGTTATGAAGTGAGTTTGGAGTAAAAGCATGTTATTAAATGTTGTCTTTTGTTGGACAAGAGGTTAATTTATGCTTCTCATGTTTGGAAAGATGTTTGACGCGTGTTGCTTTTTCAAATGCACGTTATAAGTGACTCAAACTCACAGTGCTTTCAGATGGAGCAGCGTTTACAGATCCGTACATCAATGACAGGCAGCTACTCATAAAAAATAATCGATTATTTCATAATCATGGTAAGCCAAATCGGTTTAAGTGCGATTTCATGTCAATTGCAATTAATCGTGCAGCCCTAATAGCCATTTATTATTAATTCAAACCATGATACATGCAGCATATGTTAGTTGGAATGAGGTTAATTTGTTTTTAAAAATCCAATACGGTAATTATATATGCTAAAATGAAAATCATATCGCATGTTTTGGAGTGATTTTAATTGGACATCAATTACTAAAAAGAGTAAATATCTAGAAATCTGTATATTAGCTACAGCAGATTTATAAATATTTTAACATCTATAACTTATTTCTGAAGGGTGTGCATGATTAAAGCTTGTTTCACACTGTCTGCAAACACTGTGTAGGGACAAAGTGTAGCTGATGGCCCGTAAGTCCGTGGCGCAGACAATGCGACGAGGGAGCCCGGTGGAGCCGTAGGGGGGATAGTACCAGGTGGAGCCGGAGGGAGGGAGGAGCCAATGTGGAGTGATTGGCTCAGCAGCTGGAGGCGGAGCCAGAGGGTCCTTGTGCTGAGGAGGAGCTGGAGACTGGAGGGCTGTTTGATATGTTCCGCCCTGTCTTCCTATTTCAGTGGAAATTACATTAACACATCGAATAATGCTGCACATTTCAGTGGGCCTTTTATAGTAAAATACCACTAGGAACATGAAGGAGAATCACAGGGAAAAAGCTCAGGTAATAACAAAACATACACGTTAAAAAAAGAAAAAACTTTTGGAAACTTTATTTTTAAAGAGTGTTGCATAGGTCCAAGAAGAATTTAAGCGCGGAACCCACTGAACTCAACAGAAAACAGAAATATTGCACTATAAACCTATTTAACAACAAATTATAGGAATTTATGCTTTCATAAACCAGTATATAAAGACTATAGCACTCTCCCATTTTTTTTGAAGAAAGATGTAGTGACAGTCACCTAAACAGCAAGTGAGGGAATCCTGATGATTTATTGCAGTTTAGCTACACTTGCTTCTGTGTAAATGTGTTACTGTTTCGATGTTACCTTTTCGATTTTGCATCATTTATGGTCATTATTAAAAGAAATAGTCAATTTAGTAACCCAGAAATCACTGTATTTTCTGTATACAGTTGCAGTGTCAGTGTTACACACACCACTTATATGAAAGACGATATCCTTGAAATGGAAAACTTTGTGTCCGTTTTGCCCTTATACTCTTATCTGATTACTCTTACCCTCAGCCCATGCGGTCCTCCTTCAAGTCCACACTTGGACTCATGGGATGTTGGGTAGTAGCCCACTGTGTAGACTTCACAAATTGGTGCATCAAGGGTGAATCATAGCAGTAAAAGGGGCTTTTATGAGCACTTACTGAATCATATGAATCATATACTGAATCAAATGACAAATGAGACCCTATGGTTTTGTGGACTAGCGCACAAGAGTAAAGGCCATATGACCTCATGGTCATATTAAGTGTATAAATTGGGAAAGACCATTGCTTTAAATTTCTCAAACTGTTATTTTCATAGAGCTGATCAGAAAATAGTTTGTATACTTTTTAGGGCTTTCATTTTAACATGCCAAATTAATGCATTTGATTATAAAGAATGGCTTAATTATACTCTACTGACAGGTTGATAAACCTGATAGCAAAATAGGTTTCTGTGAACTGATCATCTTCATTTATATGTAAAAACAAAACAAACATTATGAATGCATTGACTTCTAAACCCACTTTTACAGTCAACAAGTCTGCCAAAATAACATAATGCACTGTCTTCTTTTGAGGTTATTCTCAGCAAATATTGTTTATACACGATGAATTGATTTGATTGATTCATACATAGCATTTAATTAGTTCAGTTAAAGTTTTGAAATGACCGATAGCCTTAAATTTTTTTACTTTAGCATTTTATTGGAATAATCAGACCCCTTTTCATTATAAAACCAGGTTTCTGTTTTCTTGACCTCGGTATGAGCACTTTTTAAATGAGCACTTTTCACACTTCAGCCCCATGATCGAGTCAAACCATACTTTGATATTTCACGGGTTTGTGATAAATGAGTGGACGGGAACGTGCTTCTCAGACAGTCTGTCGAGAGGGTAGAACGAAGACCCCTGGAGAGACTTGCGAAATAGTAATGAGCAGGGAGACTTTCAAAATACAAAAGCAGAGGCAGACAGACTTGAGCTGCAGGGGCGAGTGGGAAAGACAGGGAAGAACAGGGCGGAGGAGAGGCTGCTGGAGAGCTTTCTTAAAAAACCCCATTCATCATACAGGCAGCAGGCTTCAGTTCAGTAAACAGAAAGGCGAGCATGTTTGCATGAGGCCGTATGTGTATTATGTGTTTGCATGCGCACGCGCGTGACACAGAGAGTGATGAATGGGATGATTTGCATGGAAATGTTTTGCCACGGATCCTCAGCTCAGTATGCAGCCGGTGCTGTTCATTGCTCACCTGTTGTTTTTGTTGTGACTGGCCTGTGCCCTGTGATTAAATGTATGTAGGCTAGTTTCAGCAAACACTTACTAATAATGTGTGTATTATGGCAAACTTTATGATATATAAATGTCCATTATTTTTTATAATGTGAAAACAAAGTAGTTTTGCTTTGCTGTGTTTGATATTACAGCAGAATAAATGCATTTCTAAACAGTGTTCCTTGAGGTTTCTACTTAACATAATTTGGATTTGAATATCTACAAGCCATTCTAGCATTGTTTCTAGCATTCTAGTAATGAATTCAATTCAAATTGATATCATAGCCTATGTCTTGAATGCACTTTCACTTAAAATAAATTTACATGACTGTAAAGGATCTAAAAGTCTACACTGTAAAAACTAAAGGAGCCTCAAGTATCCTGTTGGATACTCAAGGAACTTCAAAATGTAATTTTGGTGCCTCAAAGCTCTTTTTCCTATAGTAGGGTTACTGGAGGAGCATTGACAATCTTTGAGGTTCTTGCTGGAACTTATGGGATCCTTTAAGCACTTTGTATTTACTTCAGAGGTTCTGGAGTCACCTTTTCATTACCATGAGACCCTGAAGTGCTTTGGGGGAAAATAGAGGAACTTGAATGCGATAAAAGGGTTATTGGAAGATCTTTTAACATTTAAGTGGTTCCTGGAAGATCTCTTATGTTAAAGCCAGCATCTGGAGGAACCCAATGGTTCAGTGAGGCCAGAATTAGATTATTATTCTATTATTATTATTATTATCCTATTATTATAATTATTATAGGCTACTTAAGTTTGATTCAGTATACATACCCAGGTGAAAAAGACGTACTATTAAATGTATTAAAAATGTACTTGAGTGTGTTTTTAGTAGACCTACAATAAAAATATACTTTAATGCATTTTTAATACATTTAACAGTAACCTAGTCTTTTTCACTTGGGTAGCTTACATATATTTAGTATAGGCCTATTTTATTAAGTCATTTAAACCTTAAACAACAACACTAAATAATAATAATATTATATAGGAGAAGCAGGAGGAGAGAAGTTTTATTCAGTCACGAAACTGCTGCTATTCCTCTGCTGTCGTCGCTTCAGTGATGCTCGCACTGCTCGCGCGCAACAAAGCTCAGCTGATCGACGTCATCGGTTTGAAAGTAACGGCTCCTCTCATCAAAGCTTCCGCCGTTTGTTCGGCTCTCCATTACAAGGTTTGTAAACTCGCCAAATAAATATACAGAGTCTACTCACTATATATTTAAACACACATATATATAAACTAAATTTATTATACATTACTACGTTTTTACAGTGTTTACCACTCGTTTATTGCACAGTATCTGGTTTTAGCCGCGATGCTAACTAACTTACGTTGATCTAATGAACAAATGGAAATGATTGACTTATTGTCTTAGATTGATTTAGTCATTCAATTCAACATATTTTGTACAACTGTGTCTTCAAATTGCTGATATAGCCTAACTAATTTAGAAAATTCTCTGATTCTTGGCGTTTGTTATGAATAACAAAAACAGGTTATAGTTTGCTCTGTTTTTGTTTAGCCTAACTTTACTACAGGTGTCCTCATTCTCTCAAATACCATTTTAAAGCCATTTACTGGTCAATAAATATTATGTTGTGAATAATCAGCTTTGTTCTTTTGTTTCCCCAGAACAACCATTACATTTCTAAAATAATCTGAACATTTCAGTGGCAACATTGAATTACAGTAAGTTACCTGCACCACATGCTGTACTTTATTACTATGAACTTTCTCTGTGTGCAATTGTATTGTTTGACTGTGTACTTGTGTTTTTTAATCAGTTACTCTCTGAAAATATTTTCTCATGATCTCAAATCTCATTCATGTTACTCAGAAAAATAATATCACAGGTTTGATTCACAAAAAATGCTATAGACATTTTAACTCTGAATTATAACTTCAAGTTTAGTCTTTTTCAACAAAAAAAAAAATAAAAAAAAGGAAAAAGCTATTAGGCTTCAGAAGACTTGCAACACAACCCATAACACATGAGTTGTGAACTCATTGATTATTTTTAGGATCTTTTCTGGGACATTTTTGGAGCTTAACCATTTTTACATAAATTGTTGCATTGAATTGAACTAGACAAGTGTGCATAAGAATGGTTTCATGAATGATTTACACATTTGTTTTCTTCTTGTGTTTCATGCAGTGAAACTGAATGGTGACTGGGGTTGCATTATGCCTGAGATCTGCTTTTGGGTTCCACAGACAGAAAGTCAAACAGGTTTGGACCGTCACAAGGCTGAGGAAATTATTTCAATTTCACAACTATCACTTTAATAACATTACTAACAGTAAATTTTGTACTTTGCAGGGATCTCAGTAAGCTGAAATACAAGTTTGAACAAGAATAAAAATCCTCCTGTAGACCTGAAAATCATTGAAGTGTCTGGACCATCCACCAGAACAGAGGAAAAACAAACGGAAAACGATGCTGTACCTTTTCACTTTTCTAACTCGTTAAGTACCTCACACCAACTTGGTCCCATAGTGACATTTTTGACCACAAACGAAATTGCTGATCGTGTGGATTCTTAATGACTGGAATTCACCAGTGAACATTCACAGAACAACAGATAATTTTACTGCACCTTAACTCTGTTTCCGGGTCGAAGCCTCTACTTCCTCTATCTTGTTTCATGAGAATACTCAACAACCATTTATGAACACTGTTGATTCAAGTCACACATTTAAGATTTTCAAAAGCCATAGTGTACATTACAGTCTCCAGTCTAACGGCATCCCAGACTTAAACATTTTATGATTCAAAATAGCTGAATAACTAACAATCTGAGATTTCAGTATAGAGATAAAGGTTACAGCACAATGAGTGTATAGCACTGTTGTTTGTTTTTAGCATCTGATAGAGCTTTTGGACTTGGAAACAGTGATGTCAGACTTACCATCGGACTGAAACACAAATGTTTTAAAGTTAAGTATGATGGACATTTTTAATTTGTTCAAATGTAATTTTATTTACATTGATTTATTTCGTGGAACATATGTGTTTCCATGCATTTTGTTGAGATGTCTTTTCTTGTTTATCTATTGTATGGTTGATTATTCATGTTGCTTATGTATTATACTATTTTTTTGTGTATTCATTGATATTAATCTGTAGTTAGCTTTTTTCCCCATGTGCATGGAAGTGTATGTATAAAAATGAATATCAAATATGTAATAAACAATTCTTATTTTGTATTTGGTTCAATTTGTTTATTATAATAGATGTCAAAGGTAACCATAGTAACAACATGAAATTAAATATTTAAAAAAAATGAAATTTGGTTCCTGGAGGCACCCAAAGTGGTTCCACACAGTGCCTAATATAAGAGTTCCTCAGGAAACCTGTGTGGTTCCTCAGAGAACCGGCCCTTTTTAAAGGGTGCCTAGAGGATCTACAGACGGTTCCGCCGGTGTGGCAAAGTGAAGAACCCCAAAAGGTTCCTCCAGGCACCTTTTATTTTTACAGTGTATAACAACAATCCCCAGATTGTGATCTCTAAGGAGTTTCAAGTGTGTTTTTTTTTTTTTGCTACAATTTTTTTCTGCAAACCAAAACCATGCCACGTTCAAAGTTATATAAATAACTTTTTTGTTCCCTATTCTGATACTCAATTTTGGACTTAGCAGATCGTCTTGACCATTGCTGCATCCCAATTCGCTTATTTAGGCCTATACTAAACCCTAAAAGTATGTACTGTTTTTGTGAAGAAAACTTGTCCAATGTGCAATGGGTTGTGGGCAATATTAAACCAGAAAAATTAGACCTTCCCGGTATCTTTAGAATACTCATTTCAACATACTACCATTTGGGACACACAAATTTTGAATACTAGGCTATTTAGGATGGGTAGTATGTGAATTGGGATGCAGCACATGTCTACGTGCCTAAATGCATTGAGTTGCTGCCATGTGATTGGCCTAATAAAGTGGCCGATATATCCTTTCACAATACTATCCACTCTCCAGTTCAGTTGGTGGCAGTAATGCACCAAAAGCCTATGAAACTCAAGAAGAAGAAGACAACAGGCTCTTAATATCAGTAAGTGAACTAAATGCTTTTTGGATTAGATATTATTGTATTGTGAAGTTTTGAGTATTTTAAGGAAGTCTTTTAAATTTCAAAAATACTAGAAAAAGTTGTGTCCGCTCAATTGACCCTTTGCAGGGAGTTTGTTTGACAGGCGATCTGACCAATCATAATCCGCACATCCGCAGAATCCGCCATTTTTGTCCGACAAAGCAGTCAGGAGAGTTAGTAGACTAGCGTTGGAGGATTTGAACTTGAAAAACGGAGTGTACTGACATCTTTCCGCGGTTAAAACAACATTCCTTCTTATGTTTATTTGATGCTATGAATTAACTAGAAGGAAGAAATGATTGGTTCACAAGCAGTTTTAACTGAGGCTCTACAGCGATCTGTTAGCGATCAGCGATCTGTTAACGCGTGTTAACACGTTAGACACATTAAAGAGCCACAAAACTGTATTTATTGTTTAAATTTCTTTCAAAAAAAAGACCAAATATGAAAGTTGAGATTTTGTTTCATATTAAAAGTAACCTGGTCTGTCCTGTCTGTCAGCGCGATTAGCCATGTCCTCTCTGCTCCGCGATCATGCGCAATGTAGTTTTTAACTGCGTGAGAACATGGTGTGGCGTGAGAGCGGACATAGCAACAATAACTAAAGAGGGCGGGTCTCCTTCCTGCAAAAACATTATATGTATGAAAAATTTCAGTCAGGGTTCAGGCCCTATCATAGCCCAGAAACTGCGCTTGTTAAAATTACACAATTACAAATTACTTACTTCTAGCTTCTGACCAGAGATGTAAAGTCCAGGGGTCAGAAAGTAAAAGTCCTGCCATAGGTTTATTCCACCCATGAACTCTAGCAAATCCAGGTGATTGGAACAAAATACTGAGGAGGACTTTTACTTTCTGAACCTGGACTTTACACCTCTGCTTCTGACCAAGGCTGTTATCTCTGTACTAGTTTTACTTGATCTTAGTGCTGCATTTGACACTATAGATCATAAAATACTCTTTGATCAACTACAAAATTACACTGGTATTCAGGGACAGGCATTAAGGTGGTTTAGATTGTACCTATCAGACAGTTATCATTTTGTCAATTTAAATGGAAGATTACATCAGTAAATGATGGTGTGCTGCAAGAATCTGTGTTAGGCCCTCTGTTATTTTCAATATATATGCTGCCACTTGGTAATATTATAAGAAAACATGGAATTAATTTCCACTGTTATGCCGATGGCACACCAGATGAAATCTCTAAATTATCCTATTTGACAGAATATGTTAAAGATATAAAATATTGGATGACCTGTAATTTTCTATATTAAATTCAGATAAGACTGAGGTATGACTTGTTGGACCAAAAAAAACCTGTACACAGAATCTCTTAGAATACAATTTGCATTTAGAAAGATGTACTGTTACTTCGTCCTCTACAGTTAAAGACCTGGGTGTTATATTAGACAGCAACATGTTTTTTTGAAAATTACATTTCATATGTTACAAAAACAGCCTTCTTCAACCTTCTTTTCTGCATCAGAAACCACATTCTGTTTCTGATGCAGAAAAGCTAGTTTATGCATTCATGACCTTTAGACTAGATTACTGTAATGCATTATTAGCTGGTTGTCCTTAATCCTCGATAAACCAGCTACAATTAGTCCAAAATGTAGCTGCTAGTTCAATACCAGGTCAAGAAAATATGATCATATAATACCTATATCATCTCTACACTGGTTACCTATCAAGTTCCGTATCGATTATTAAGTTTTGCGACTGACATAAGGCCCTAAATGGTTTAGCTCCTGTGTATTTAACCGATCGGTAACACTCTATCGCCCTACAATCCATTACGCTCTTTAAGGTCACAAAACTCTGGATTTTTGGTAGTACCTAGGATATCTAAGTCCACTAAAGGAGGGAGTTTTCTCATTTGGCTTCTAAACTCTGGAATAGCCCTCCTGATGTAAAAGGTATAGAAATTGTTCTGTTAAATGTATGTATTGTTACCTGATCTAAGTGAGTACTTTCCCCTTTAATTGTTGTGGTGTCATTCCCTTTTGCATTGTAACTATCAAAAGTCGAAAGAAACCTACCTCTTCCATTCTATCGTTTTTAATCTTTATTGTAGTTATTGCTTTTATGTCTACATTTTCATCCCAAGGTATGTGTATAATGTAATTGTTCCTACCCGTGTGATTATTTGACCCTTTTTGAGTTAGATTTTTGTCTTCTGCTAAATAAGTGCACATCATATTTTATTGAAAACAAGGGTGATTCACTCAAAGAGGCTGTTTTATATCAGGTATGTTTTTTTATGTTTTTCTTGTATACTGATTTTTCTTTACTCTCTGAATGGGAGAGAGAACGTTAAGGGCAATTCACTCAAAGAGGCTGCTTATTCGTTCTTTTGAACCTGGAATGATAGAACCAACAACACCTGCTGTCCTAGTCTAACTCCACAAATCTACACAATGCAGAATAGAGTGTTTCATTATATGTCTGTGGCACTGCTAGAAATCTGAGAACAACTGCTTCTACTGGTTGACAGTTTTTCCATTTGTGTTGTGGTCTTTTGCTTGTTTAACATTTCATTGTTATGTGCAGCTATGGGCACCGTATTATGTAGGCTTCTACTTCAGTGGTAGCTACTGTTGATGAAATAATTGATTTGTCAGTATACATTATGATTCTAAGCATAATCGTGTCAGAGACCGACATTCCAGAAATCAAGCTGTTAATACTTTTGTCTCAACAAATGAAATGGCAAGCAGCTGGTGACAATGGTGAAATAAAGATACTCTTAAAACATCCTACTTTTACTTTTATTGCATTCCTCGGGAATCAAAATTGTCAGTTATATTTTAACGACAATTGTGCATTTAAAAAAGTGTATTCTCAGATGCTTGTATTGTCTTAGGCTTTTTGTTTAGGTAAAGCTTTGTTGAATTCTTTTCATGGTCTTGTTTGCTATTTTCTCCTGCGATTCACATCTAAACAGGCCTTTGTGCATCTACTGAAAAGGTGTCTCTGAAAACATGCTTGAATTTCTACACGTTCCTTTATATGCTCACTGACTGACTGATAAGGTTATAAAGAACCGTATCCTAAAGGGCCCTTGAGCCAAGTCATATTACTCACTGACAGTTCTATTACAGATGCTTTTTCTTCAGTGATGGAGGGATTTCCTGTTTGAAAAGTGTTGCTTCAGTGGCCATTGTGTGATGACATTACCTTTTCAGCATTACCGCTACTTTTGTGTGTGAACAACATGGTCATGTCTTCCCCACACCAGATAAAAACATAATTCCAAATGAAATGGCAGATCCGAGTCTCAAGGGACAAAAGTAGTTATATTCCTGGGACAATTCTCATTCCTGCCACTCCGCTAATAACCTCCTCAGTCACCTTTCTAGATGACATGATAGAAATGTGTGTGTGAGGGTCTGGAAAATGATTTCTTCAGTTGAATGGACAGGATCTGGTTGAGTCATTGCTGGCTGAAGGTGTGTGTTATGTCACGGTCACCTCATCGCACAACAGTGTCCTCCAAACACCTCATCAGCCCAAAGATGGATGCTGTCCACTATGACTCCCTGTAACTGTCGCCCGCGGGGTGAGTGTGTAGGGTTCTGCACTGTTGAGAATTGAATTGAGAATGCCTTTACCATCCAATTAAACCCCAGAATTTGAATTGGAGTAGCAAATAGGATGCTGAATTGCAATTTGAATTTAAGGAAGAATTTACATTAATAATTTTACATTATATGTAATTGATGTCGGATATTAAATTATATAAAATTATATTCACCCCAGCAAAAAACAGTCGTTTTTTTATTTTAATAGGTAAACGCTTAAGAGTCTACTAAAAATGTATGTGTCTCTTGATGAAAATAACATCACAACATTTATTTCCATCAAGAGGTGCATCAGTTTTTGGTCATTATGTTGTATTGACAATGCAAAAGTCAAGCACTCTGTAAAGTCTACTCAATTAATGTGTGAAAATGATTCTTCATGCTCCCTCCCAACTATTCTTTCTCAATTTGAGCCTGATGAATCTTGACATCCTGGAATATGGCCATGATACGTATTCCTACATGGTTGTTTAAGAAATGAAAAGCTACACATCAATTAGGGTTAGAAGAACTGTTGCCAAACATGTAACATGCTAGAAACATTATGATGACTGCAAAAATGATCCAGTCATAGACTCTTAAGTATTTGCATATTTAAATCTAAACAACAACTTCTCTTTGGCCAATCAATCGATCGATCGTTTAGTCAGTCTGTAAGTTTATATGGTACATTACGCAATGTTTTCTTATAGCCAGCATGTTGTATGCAGGATAAATGGAAAGGAGTAAAGACCTGAGAGACTTTGACGGGGGTCAAACTCTTATGGGCAGACTAGGTCAGAGCATCTCTGAAACGGCAAGGTGTAGTGCCCATGATGACCTGTCCACCGTCGAAAGGGCCTACAATGGCCACGTCAGCATCAGAAATTAATCTTGGAGCAGTGAAAGAAAGCCGCCTAGTCCGATGATTGCCCTTTTCTTTTACATCACAAGGATGGCCGTGTACGTGAGCAATATTTACTTGAGGAAGTGATGGCCCCAGGATGCACTGTGGGAAGACAAAAGCTGGTTGAGGGAGAGTGAATGTCTGGCCAGTGTTCTGCTGGGAAACCCTGGGTCTGGGCATTCATGCTGATGTCAATTTGACATGTGAAACCTACCTAAAGATTTTTGTAGACCACATACAACCCTTCATGCAATGGTGTTCTCGGGTGGAAGTGGCCTCTTTCTGCAGGAAAATAAACACTATGTTCATGAATGATTTGAGGAACATAATGAAGAGTTCAAGTTGTTGCCTTGGCCTCCAAATTCTCCAGATCTCAAACCTATTGAGCATCTGTGCAGCAATTCTGATCCATGGCAGCTTTACCTCACAACTTAGATGAAGAATATGCTGCTAAGGTTGTAGTTCCAAATAGCACAGGATACCTTCAGGGGTCTTGAAGAGTCCATGCCTTGGCAGGACGGCACCGTTTTGGAAGCACGCAGAGGCCCAACAGCATATTTGGCAGGTGGTCATAATGAGGTCGTATATATATCAAGACTCAGAATGAATTCAGAAAGCCTTTTTCAATATTCAACTACACTTTTAACAATACCAGGCAAGGAACAGAATAAAACAGAAGTACAAGGAGCAAACAAAGGGAACTAATCAAGACCAGCTGAGCAGAATGATTAATTAATGGGTAACCTTGGCGACAAACTAGGAAATTAGATCAAGTAATGAAAGGGAGACAAAAGAAACCTGACACACACACACACACACACACACACACACATATATATATACATATACATGATTCATTGATCTTATTTGCTTCTTTTTTTTTTTTTTACTGTCCCTTGTTTTTCAGGCAAACTGATTGAGTTTACGATTTCTGCAAATACTTTTCAGTTTGGTATGCAGTATGCATCAGATGCTCAGTAAGCGGACTAAGGGCGGTCCATGGGCGTACTGTCTGAGGCTGAGATTATTGTTAACTCCACTGCTTCATCCCTTTAACTTCATTGCAGCAAGATATATTCAACCTTGAAAGGACATCTGAATGCTCAAAATAAGACAATGTGTTTTGAATTTCAATACTTTTGAAAGAACTTTTCTCAACTTTCATGATTGATTTGGTTAGACAGTAAAAGAGCTCGCCATATTACTTTTTATTAAGGTGGAAGTGCAGAAAAGAAGGGAAGTCATTGAGCTCTTCTTAAATGGAACTACTAAAAGCTTGACAGGGGCTTCTTGTCATTGCGGGACGGGACATACATCTCATCAAGGTCTTTCATATAAGAAGAATGTCGTAATGTTCTGTTCGTCCTTCTTTCACCTTCCCCTTCACACATACCAACCCATGTAAACACACAAACAAGCACACACATTTAGACTTACATTGTAATTTCTATCAAAACAAAACATGTTTTTGGAAACATTATTTTAAATGATTATCCTTTTTCATTTAAATTGTCAGTTTAAATATTAATTTTGTGTCATAGTTATAGTTTTTGTTAATTGAATTAAATTTTATTTTTATATAGTATTTTCTAAGAATCTATAATAATACATGTTTCATTTTAGTTTTAATAAATTGGTAGTTTTTTTGTCATTTTTATTCATTAGTTTTAGCTATACTTATTTTAGTATTTCAAGTTAACCGAAAATGAGAAATTGTGCATTGGCAACTATAGCTGAAGTAAAATAAGTTTAATTTTTAATTATTGTTTATTTTGTTTCGAGTAAAAAAAAGAAAAAAGGTTTTGGTTATAGTTCATGCTAATAATATATATAGTGCCCACCTGTGAAGATAGAAATGTAAAAAGTCTGAAAATGAAGACTTCACAATCACATACTGTAAAGTGTTACAAGTTGCTTTCTCTGGTTCTTTCCTTCCTAAAGCCATGTGCAAATTGAATACCTCCAAGTTTCATCTTAGACATCCATCAGCAATCCAGAGACAGTATTTTCATGCACACTCAGATCTGTGTAAAATAAAATAGCTGATGAAAAACCTTTTCTTTTGATTATAAGAGCATGAGAAGTTAAAAAAGGCCATTTTAATTGGAGAACCCTTCTTCTTTAGCATAATATGACTTCTAAAACGAGCAATGTTTACCTGCAGGCTGTGTGTGTGTGTGTGTGTGTGTGTGTGTGTGTGTGTGTGTGTGTGTGTGTGTGTGTGTCTGTGTGTGTCATTTCTTTCATCTTTTACATCACAGTCCTCTACATCATTTGTCATTGACTTTTGTTTTGTTCTTATTGCACCTGAGGGATGAGTGGGACATAGATACTAGGAGAAACCATGGAGGGAGGGAGCGAGGGGGACCTTTGACATTTTGCTAATTCAACAGCACAGAGGGAAGTGTTTCAACATCATAGTCACTGCCTAGAGCAGAGTTAGCGAATAAGATCGGCAGCACGGGAGGGATGTGAAGTGGGATATAAGGAGAGAGGTACAGTGTGTGTGTGTGCATGCGTGCGTGCGTGTGTGTGTGTGTGTGTGTGTGTGAGAGAGAGAGAGAGAGACTGTAGCATGCAAGATAGATATAGTGTGGGGAGATTGTGTGGGATTCTTCACAGTGCGGATGGAAAAAAAACCCAGCAAAAAACAAATGGATTAAGGTCAGAGATGTCTGGATCTAAACTCAACCTGTCACACATTGATTATTATTAACAATAATAATAGTAATCTCTAATCCCTCAGCATGAATTACACTATTATACACAGCTCATTGTTTTACCCATGCAGGAATTATAGCAGAGGGGATTATTTCATACTACTGTCATGACCGTGAAAACAGTTTTAAGCAATGAAATTCATTAAGCTGAAACTTCATTAGCCACGTGTCTCAGTTTTTCAGCATGCCATTTAGGAACACAAGTCATCCAGTTTTTTATCAATATGATATTCTAATATCGATAGTTTACGGCAATTTGCTACAAGTGTCTTATACCAACCACCAAGCGAACGCACTGGGTAACGTTAACATAACCTTCAACACATTCAAATGTATTTTAGTATGATTGTTTTGACTGAGTAAAACAGTGCTGTGTTACCCTATAATTTGAATCCGTCAAATAAAGTGATCCGTATGAGTAGTAATTAATTTACGGCTTTTTCATTAGAATGAAAGAAAAATTCAAAGTTCAAGTTCAGGGAAGAGGAGGTGGGAACTGGCAAATGTTAAACGTAACTTTAATTGTAATAGACATAAACAACATAATGAAAGAAGTAGCAGTGGCCAACTACGGAATACAAGCAGAATATAAACGGCAACGTAAAATGTCCCAGGCCTGGTCCTCTCTCACCCTTCACTGTAGTCATTCCTTCTTATATCCTTCCGGAGCTCCTCCATGGGACTCTAGACCGGTGTCGCGCAGGTGTCTCTCAGTAGCATTCGCATCACCGAGCTCGTTCCGCTCCCACGGCTCTCAGCCCCAGCCTGTTTCATACCACCCAACTTTAATGAAGCTTTAATTCATTAACTCATCCATAAACATGATTTCTGCCCCGTCGGACTGCTTTCCATCAGCTGTGGAGGTGAAGACGACAACTCCCCTGATTCTACGCTCATTAACGGCATCATCAAGCTTCGCCTTTGTTATTGTTTTAAATAAGCAACCTCTAGCGTCAAAACTTAAATACTGTACCTTTAAGCATCCAGACACTTTTTGAGCCCACTGTATTATTAGTCTGTTTATATTAAAGGTGCATTGCGCAAGTCTCTGAGTTTTTGCAGAACTATGCCCCCTTCTGGCGACACGCGAAACTGCAACCAGAGTTGTGCACGCGGTTACGTGGAGTTTGCGTTGGGGTTTGGGATGAACTAGAAGCCGGTCTCTTTGAATCCATCTTCTACTTTTCCCAAAGTCGCTTGAGTTGTCTTCGCTGATGCGGATAATGGCGGCGAATACACAAACCTGCCAGACATAGCCAGGTGAGCGTGAACGCGCATGACGTCGATTCCGTCCCGAATCTCTCTTATTTATTTTACTGTACAGGATTATAGAGGCAATCGCAGAGATCATAGAAGGGCTCATTCAACCCATCAGGCAATTGTTTAAGCATGTATGGGTTAGAAAAACGGGTATTTTTAACATGAAAAGTTGCTTAATGCACCTTTAAAGGAGAACTCCGGTCAATTTTAACATTGAGCTCATTTTTTTGTAAATTTGGAGTGCTGTCAGTACAGAGAACAATGACAAAAATCGGTGTTGCCTACACCGTGTTATCCTCTTTTTAAAATTTGCACCCTGTTGACTTCAATGGGGCAAGTTTTAAACCAGCTTTTAGCCTCTTAACATCCTTGACGTGTCATTACAAGTGCACAGGTCATGTGAGTGATTCCTTCAGAGTGAACACGGGTGAATCTGACTGCAGTAGATGTGAAAGATATTAATAAAAATGATGTTATTTCAGCCAGCGCACATACCTGTATTTTCTTCCTGTTTTCGGTCGAAGTCCATAGTAATCGATTGTCGAGTTCACACGCGCGTGATCATAGGTAACTAAACCTATGCGTGTGAACTCGACAATCGATTACTATGGACTTCGACCGAAAACAGGATGTAAATACAGGTATGAGCGCTGGCTGAAATAACATCATTTTTATTAATATCTTTCACATCTACTGCAGTCAGATTCACTCGTGTTCACTCTAAAGGAATCGCTCACATGGCTGGGCACTTGTAATGACACATCAAGGATGTTAAGAGGCTAAAAGCAGGTTTAAAACTTGCCCCATTGAAGTCAACAGGGTGCAAATTTTAAAAAGAGGATAACACGGTGTAGGCAACACCGATTTTTTTCGTTGTTCTCTGTACTGACAGCACTCCAAACTTACAAAAAAATTAGCTCAATGTTAAAATTGACCGGAGTTCTCCTTTAACCATTGTCGAGGGATTCATTTTAAGTTAGATCTGATAATTTTTAGTCATGGCAAATGTTATTATTAGACTGTGTACTGAAGAGCACTGCGCAGTGCCTTAGGAAACGACTGTCCTTTAGTCAAGCTAATGTCAGTTACATTAACATTATAGCAGTGGCATTGTCACAGTTTCACAGAAAGGTCCCCTGCAGTTCCAATTTGAAATTGGGTTTGTCATTTTGCAGGCTGAAAGTGGTTTATTCAACATTAGCTGTGCAAGACTGCCTTTTGACTGCAGTTTTATGAAGTTGTGAAACTCTCACCACAATGAGGATTGATTGGATTAAAACCACTTAATGTTAATTAAGTACAGTAATCTCCCCGCATGAGTTCTTATTCCCGTAGTCGGGTGATAGCTGAGTAATTACCTTTATTGTTAAATAGGTTGTATAGCGGAGGGATTTTCTAAATTAAACCATTTGTTTTAATACTACAGCCAGGACATCGTTCAAAAAAGACGTCATACGTGGCACTAGGAAGTACAACTAACCAGAAATTACATTTGCATATTAATCAATTAAAGCCTAATATATGCTTGTCCTTCAGCTTCTCTCCTACTGCCCAGACCCGTTTCTGATATGAGGCCATCTTTTCATTTTAGCATCACCTAATTTCCTGATGAACAGCCGGTCGACTGGAAGGACGTGCTGCGGGACTATCGCATTACCCAGAGGACAATTGATTTATCAAACAGAATTACAATGGTTTATGTCATGGCACGCACACTAATGATCTGAACTTAGAGTTCATTCTCCATCCTCCTTCAGAAGAGCTTGTGCAATGAGTGTGTTTGAGTGTGTGTGTGTGTGCTGCTTTTATAAGGAGACAGCTAGAATATGTACCTTTGCAATGTCAAATGTGACTGAGTCCTTTTGATGAGCTTCAGAGGTTGTCCCACTATGAAATATGTCCTCCAAAAGTCCATTTGTAAAATGGTTTGTCTGAAGTCTGGTTTGTCTCTGTCGAAATAATATTTATCTAAAGATTCATCTAAAGATTTACTTGACTTTTTATTGGTTGTCTGGAATATTCTTGATTCTGATTAGTCGATTGTGGCATTGTGTTGTTAAACATTGTATACTTACCGAAAAGATGAAATGCACTATACACTACTTTTGTACAGAATTTTGCCCCAATTTTCAGTCTAGACGAGTCTGCCCTATAGTTGGCCAAAGTCAGAGCCAGTATATGCAGTTTTTGGGCAGCTGGAGTTAACGTATTTAGTAGAAAATCACATTGTGTATAAAAGATTCAGCCTATAATTCCATCCTGTTGTCGGAGATCAAACATGTTTGACATTTTAAACATACCTTTTACACAACCTAATGCACCTTGGGTGAAAAAAAAACTGTGTGTCTGTGCGTGATGTGTTTTGTTTTTGTTTTCATTCTGTTCCCTGTTCTGCTTTGCCCGAGTTCTGTTCCCTATTTAGTTTCCCTGGTTGTTAATTAGTTCTTTAACCTGTTCTGTTTATTTAACCCTTTGTTTTGTCTGTTCATTGTTCTGTGTCGTCTATGTTGATTCGGTTGTTTATCTAAGATTATTATTGCTCCTGCAATCTCCTGTGTGTTCCTAGTCTGTTCATTAATAAAGTGTGTTTTGTTTTTTGGATACTCCTTCACCGTGTGCTCACTACAGCCAAACATGACAATATATACAGTATATAAAATATATTAGATCATATAGATCATATATATATGTTGCAATGGTGTACTGTTCTTAGCAGAATCTTTAAAGTAATCCACTGTCAGTGGTCCTGATCAACCTGACCACACATTATTCTGCCTTTTACATGGCTACTTGCCAGATGGTCATTATATTTTGATTAGAGTTTTTAGAATGTTTTCATTATATATAAAAAAGAAGAGTAATACAACTGGCACAGCTAGGAACTTGGTTGCCTTAAACAATAGTCAAAGAGTCAGAGTTTAGCGCTCTTATCTCTGACTACAAAATTCCATGATTGATTAAAATCAAGTATTCCAGACATCTGTAATAAAATTAAGTTAAAACTTTGCCACAATGAAAGTGTCATGTTGTCAATGTTACGATTAAACATTTTTGTCATGTGAATCCATTACAATATCTAAACATGCTGCTTCTTGGAAACTATATAGAATCACATATGGGAAAGAAGCTTAAAGATTGCCCCAAAATTGCTAATCCTTTGCTCTCCAATTCATGCGTTCCTTTTATGGAAAAACTGCAAGAAAGAAATCACAGAGAGCAGGTGGGGAAGACAGATAGCTGAACTGCTTTGATCTTGAGCAATTCTTAACACGTCTTTGAAAATGAATTCACTGCTTCTTCAATTATGAGAAGTGTTCCTCTCCCTGCAGATAAAACAACACAAGCCGTGCATTTGCACACTTGCAAATGAGAGCAACAAGTCTCTTCCCTCTGCTACAGCACGCGAGGGAGACACCGAGGAATCATTAGAATGAGCTAGAATAAGCAAATGGTAAGAATTTCACAAAAACACGAAACTCTACAGTGAGACTCATTTGTTTCGGATTTACTAACAAGCTCCCAGACGGGGCTTATACTTTACTTGGTAACTACTTGTTTCTTTTATAACATCTTAGGTTTTTCATGTTCACAGGGAAAAATTCAGAGCAGTTCTGCTCTAGAGGAGAAAGGTGGTATGCGCGCGCTTTTGGAAAAAAACAAAAGTGGTTCTGCCTGAAGAACCGAGGCTGGGTGGAATATAAATAAAAAAGGAAATAAAAATGAGAAGCTTGGAGGCCTCGTGAATGTACAAGAGAAACTAGGAAATGCAAACTGTACACAGAACAATGTGGGGAGGTAAAGCATATCGAGCTAAAGCACCAACAGTACAGGCCTGCATGTCATGAGCGTTGTGGAGGATCTGTCTCAAAAGTGCATTAAATATTAAAAGTACATTAAATATTATTACTGTTACTATATAGGATATAAGAATGACTTTCAATTCATTCATGCTGCTATCTGAAGTGAATTGTAGAGAAACGCAATGCTAATGAAAAAATCATGTGCGTCCTGTGTGGGTTGCTTTCTCAGTCGGCATTGAATAAATCCTCTGCTTGCTTACAAAAACTCAGAAAGTTCCCAATTTGTCTACCTGGGTACTAGCAGATCTCAGACTGTGCCATTTCAACAGGGTGTCCCTCAGGGGTCAGTATTGGGTCCTACTCCGTTTAGTATATGCTGCCTCTTGTGTAGATTGTCCAGAAGAATGGTCTGGGTTATCATTGCCATGCTGACGATACACAGATTTATATTAGCACTCAGCCTGCTTTCAGTTCTGCCTCTTCAAATAAAGGCCTGGATGAAACATAGTTTTCCTGAATTAAATTTGTTCTAAAAACATTTTTTTTTTATCGGCACTCCAACTGCTGTTAAAGGCACAATATGTAACTTTTTTTGCTTTAAAAATAGCAAAAATCACTATATGTTATATATATTTTTTTGTTGTGTACTTACATGATCCAGAGTGTTTCCAACAACTTTCAAACCAGGAGAAATTTGTCATTTAATTTCCGTTTTGTCGCCATCAATGGTGTCATATCCACTTTGTCCCTGGTGCTGCCATAGCAACCAGAGCTATGAACTAGCGCTGTCTGATAGTAACCAAAGCGAAAGACGTGGACAAATGTGTAGTTCGCAATGTCTATTTGCACGCTGTTGTTGTTGTTGTTGTTTCGTTCAAACATTATGGACCATGGCAAGCAGACTTTGGATAAAAAAAGGAGGACTAAAACGAGAATCAATATCAGCGTGGTGTTTTCGAGATGCTGAGAGCTCCCATAGACAGTATATAAACGAGAGATCCACGTCCGAGACTTCGACCGCTCCTACCAGTGGCGTAGCCACGAGGGGGCCTGGGTGGGCCTATAGGCCCCCTCATTTATATGTCCGGCCCCCTCAGATTTCTGATGGCTTAAAATAAAATAATAAAAATAAGAAATTATTGATGTGTTAGTCTAATTGATAGATTGATCAATCAAAATACTGCGCGGTAAAATGCGGCTGTTTTCAAACTTGATTTGACGTGTTGTGCGTAACCTACGCTGTCATCTTCGCGTGAGAGTTCATGCGGTGAATGGCAGCGGTGTGCAAAGTACAATATTACGCACGAAAAGATGAGCGAGAAGGAGAAAATAAGCCATCTACATCTGAGTTTGCTTCAGCTTACTACAAGACGACAGCGAGTGCAGAGGCTAGGAGACAGAAACGCACATATTTCATCACAGAATAGCGGTGAGACTTCGACTCAGATCGGGACATTGCGCAATGACTTGTTTGCAATTGATGAACCGCCTTCACAAGCAGTGATGACCACATTTCCTGTATAGCCTATATCTGTTGTATATGAAGAGTTTGGCTTCAAAACGCGATAAATTCATTATGATTAATTTTGAGTAATAATGTGTTTTCTTTACCAAGAGAGTGGAAAGATTAAAACCACTATTTTTTGTTTCAAACTTTCACATAGCATATTTTAGGTTATAATAACATAATTTCAAATCCATATTTTGATTTTCAAATATTATTATAACAAAGGATTAGTTTCCCCCCAAAATGCAATAAATTCATGACATCTTTTTTTCCAAAATGCAATTAATCCATTGAATCAATATAAAAGTTTTTCATATTTTAACTGTTGAAATACACAACAAAGTAAGTTGATCCACATATGACAGCCTCTGAACTCGGTCAATACTAATCTTATATAGCCCTACAGGCACTGGACTAAAAATAGCCGACATTAAATCACCATTGCTAAGAAATACCTCCTGAACTTTTTTTACGGCGATCAGCTGTAAAATGGCTTGGTCCTGCCCGGTTTTCGTTGACTTTGAGTAAAACAATTGAAAGTTTTTCAAAAGATCCCCTGGGTCAAAGTGTCAGTGTGACAGAAGTTTGATGCTGTCGTGTGAGAACAAGCAACAGTCGAGATCAGGGGCGATTCTAGGATTTTCATTTTAGGGGGCTCAGCCCCCAACGAGGGTATGATTTAAAAAAATAAAATAAAATTAGTTTATGGTCTAATGCTCATTATTAACTAGTTTCATTCATTCATCCAGTAACATGCATATGGAAGGGTTTTATAATCACAGAGGTCCCGAATGTGAGGTATTCAGGGGGGTTTGGGGACATGCTCCCCCGAGAAAATTTTGATTTCTCTGATCTACATATGTGCATTTTAAGATGTTTTGAAGGCCAACAAAATTGGATAACAATAGCTTTAAAACCATGTGCGGGCAGCTGTTTATTTTTCTCACCTCATCAGCATCACACTCTTTTTCTCTTTGTTTTTATCTTGCTCTGTCTTTTCCACTCCTAAAGCTGAGCTTTGACTGATATAGGCTTTTCATTTTTGTCTGTCAGTGAAGAAAGTAAACATAGGGTCAACTGATAGGTTGATTTATGAATCATTTTCTCAGACAAAGCTATCAGGAAAGCTAGGTAACTAAGTTTATTACAATATGTACACATTCATTATTGATCTAGGCCTAATATATGGCCGTAGACAGGGCTTTATAATCAAAGAGGTCATAAATTTGAAGTTGTTATGGGGTTAAACATTTTTATTTCTCTGATATGTGCATTTCAAGACGTTTGAAGGCCAAAAAAGGATAAGAAATAGATTTAAAACCTGCTCTCTCCTCATCTCCATTACTGTCTTTTTCTCTCAGTCTCCTGGGGCCGGTTGCACCAGCTGGGCGTAAGTTATAACTTAGCCTAGTTTTGACGTAAATGGACACTAAGTTACGACTTGCGCACTTCTAAATATTTTTGCGTTGCACCATTAAACTTAGTTGAAGCGTAACTCTACGTTTAAACTAAATATTTACGGCAGCCTCCGATCAGGAGTAACGGATGGAATAAAATATCAAACACACTGAACTTCATCAATAAGCTATTATTTTACCTGACAGACTTCAATTCTTAATACATATATGATTATGCAGACATTTACTCTTGCTTACATTTTAAGAGAGAACATTATGTGAAAAGATTACTTTGTTAGAGGCTATCTTTAACACAAAACCATCCTAAACAGCACGTCGCTGTGTGCATCGGTCCATTGTGTGCATGTCAAATATCAGTCATAATCAATAAACGTAATTTCTTATGCTTTTTGTATCAATATTTATTTATTTATCCTTATTCATTTAATTTCAAATACAGTTTCTGAATGTTACATATAAAAACACTTATGCTATTCATGATCAAGTATCGTATTTAATGGAAACTTATTTTTACCGTTAGTAACGTGAGGCAAAAGAATGAAGGATAAACTGAAATTCACAGCATTTCAACACAACATCTGCTCACGTATTTGAAGGCTGCTATTGGATAACCGAGGCTAAACGTCATATTATGCGACTACGCATTACTTTACGGAGAGCTTACGACCTACTAGCTACGTTCTGCCTTACGAACAAATGGTGAAACGGAATAAAGTTCAGAGTTAGTTACAAACTAGCTAGTAGTTACTAAGCCTCTAGTGTGGACTTTACGTTCCAATTTAAGAAAGAACTTACGAACGGCTGGTGCAACCCTAGCCTGATCTTGCCCTGTCTCTTCCCCTCCTAAAGCTGAACTTTTTTAATTTACCGAAGGCTACAAATTGTATTATATTAATTCTCAACATGTACACATGCATTATTAATCTTGTGCCTATGAAAACGGCTTTGTTAATGTTTCTTGTCCCCTCACAATGACATAATTACACGTTATATAGGCCTATTTTCAACTCAAAATGGCGAAATTAGACAAAAGTTTAATAGTTTTCTAATTATTTTTGTCATTCGTTTAACATTTATGACCTAAAAAACTGTCAAATATAAAATGTTTAGTTTAGCTACTTATTCTTAACTCACACTTGACCGTAAACTGAAGCGTCAGTCGTGCTGCTAAAATTCGCGCTCGGATGAGAAACCGAACCGTCCCGTGTTGCTCTCAATGCTCCAGTAACATTACATTATGTAAACTGCAATGCATTTATGACAAAGAACTGCACCGATGCAGATGTAATATCATAGCAATCTATCAATAAATGCACTCACGACACACTTGTACTCTCTGATGTTCGCTCTGCTCGGCGCCACTGCAGATTGAAAAATGCGCTAAATCCAAGCAGACTCAGATAAGGGGAGGAGCCGGAACTTGACGCAGTTTGCCGCCGTTTCAAATGAGTTTTTTAAAAGGGGACTGAAGCAATCAAAAATGTATTAATCAAATATTTTTTAGGGGGGCTGGGCAGAAGCCCCCCTAAAAAGGGCCTAGTGACGCCCCTCGAGATTTTTCCTCCTCCCGCGTGCCTCATCTTCTTAATCTCCTCAAGTAGCCTAGATTATTAGATTTCGATGGCTTTTCTTCCCCACTGCAGAAACCACCACAGGATCACCAATGCCGTCAAATTTTTTATTTATTTTTTGGATCACAAAGTAGAAGGAAAACTATGCCGGGTTTATTCAAAGCGCCGCCGTTACGGTTTACAGAGCGTGAAATGGTGCGCTGACTGCGTGGATATCGCATTTTACGTAAAATTAAAAATGGACTTTTCAACACCGACCAGAATACAATACAGATTTTTGCAGGAACTAAAATATTATATATATATATATATATATATATATATATATATATGAAGAGTTCAGATGCAAAAGCCTCTAAGTGCCATCTGAAATATTCTTCTAAAATGATCATTTTTATCAAGCTTGTATATTTAAGTTCAATAATTTCACTTAAATGGCAATGAAAATTACCTATTAATTGTTATTTAAGTGAAATTACTGAACTTAAATATATGAGCTTGATAAAAATTATCATTTTAGAAGAAAATTTCAGATGGCACTTAGAGGCTTTTGCATCTGAACTCTTCATATATATATATATATATATATATATATATATATATATATATATATATATATATATATATATATTTAACGTTTATCGCGTTTTGGAACCAAACTCTTATTTGCTGAGTAAGATGACATCATTGACACTTTTTATAATCGCCCTCGTACTTCATGTAAAAGATAATAATCGCCGAGCTATGTCCTAGGCTGCTATAGGCTATATATATATTTGACCGGCATATTATCAAGATGTCGGGAAAACAAAACCTCTGCCAGTCACTTTGACCGGCACCATTTTTTCCTAGCGGAAACTCTGATATATATATATATATATATATATATATATATATATGTATATGTATATGTATATATGTATGTATGTATGTATGTATGTGTGTATATATATATATATATATATAGCCTATATATATATTGTGACGAGTCTCTCTGGGCATATCAGCGTCGCCCTGGCAACCAACGCACAACACCTGCACGTCCTCATCACGGGCTGATCGGTCACAGCTGCAGCCCGTCATTAAGCGGCTGTAAAAGCCGCCACCTCGCACACTTCGACAGACAACCCGTCTCATGCTGAACGTGCTGATACTAATCCTTTGTTTCTCGTCTAAACAGAAGGCAGCGAGTGACCGACAGCCCGACCGAGCACGCCTGGACACCCACCTTCACGAGCACGAGGACTTCACAAGAGCACCAGCCACGAAGACAGCGTTCACCTCACCTCACCGTTTTCACCCACTGTTGAAGTATTGTCAATAAATCCACCCTCCGGGGTTACTTTTCACCGAGCGACCTTGTTGTGTGATTTCTCACCCGTGACATCTGGTGGAGAATGCGGGCAACTGCATGAGAAATCACACACAAGTGTTTGCAGTTCACCGCAGTAATATATATTTTTTTCTCTCTTTCTGTTCATCACTCCAGCACCGATCGGCGCTCTCTCTCTTCTGATGGAGATGGATGAACTACTGCACCGCCTCACCGAAGTTAGCATCCGTCAGCAGCAGATAATGGAACATCTGGCCACTCGGCAGGGCAGAGCTGAAGAAGACATCGCTGCCCTCCATGCCCAGGCTGCCCAGCCGGTTCCACTACCTGACCCACGAATGCGAGCGACCCGGCTTTTGCCCAAAATGACGGCTCACGACGATGTTGAGGCATTCCTACAAGTATTTGAAACCACTGCTAACCGTGAGGGATGGCCCATAGAAGACTGGGCTTCCGCGCTGGCACCCCTCCTCACTGGTGAAGCTCAACGAGCTTATTTTTCCCTCCCTCCCGCGATCACTGACGACTACAGAGAAGTGAAACGCGAGATCCTCGCCCGGCTGGGACTTTCCCCCATCTGTGCAGCGCAACAGTTTCACGAGTGGGATTTCAAAGTCCGGGTGCCAGCGCGAGCCCAGGCCGCTGATCTCGTCCGGTTGGCTCAACATTGGCTGCTGGACGGCGAACCCACCGCAGCTCAGGTAGTGGAACGAGTGGTCGTCGATCGCCTCCTCCGCGCCCTGCCCCGGTCCCATCGTCAGGCGGTGGGTATGAGGAACCCGGCTACTGTCCTTGCTTTGGTGGAGGCGATCGAGCTGGCGGATGCTGTCCACCAACGGGAGGCTGGAGAGAGAGCGCCGCCGTTTCCCCGGAGGGTGGTCCAGGAGCGACGCACGCCGGAGGGCACCTCGCGCGCAGTTGGCAGGCCGACAGTTCCGTCTCCGATGGACGAGCCAATGCCGACCGCTGAACCCACAACACCACCGCGGACCTGGCTGGCGGGCTGCATCGTCCATCAGCGCGTTCCACCTGCGGCTCCAGAAGCGGACGTCAAGTTGAATGGCAAGCCTGTCCGGGCGCTTCTGGATTCGGGCAGCGCCGTCACCCTCGTCCAGGCTCATCTGTGCCCTCCTCACCCTGGCCAGAAAAGTTACTTACCGATCACGTGTGTGCATGGAGACACCCAACAAGTTCCAGCTCGCCGCGTGAACATCGCTACAGCCCATGGCACCTGGCCCGTTGAAGCTGGATTAGTGAAAAACTTACCAGTCCCACTACTGCTTGGAAGAGATTGGCCGGGGTTTGACCGCCTGCTCGCTGCCGCCGCTCAGCCCGCCAGCCCGGAACGGAACTGTCGCCGTCGTCGCTGGCCACAGGGACCCCGCCGCCGGCTGGCGCTGCTAGCTTCGGACAGCGGGAGAGATGGTGAGTCCCCCTCGTTGAATGCTAACCTTTTCTACGATGTGTTCCAACAGGCCAGCGTGGGGGGCTCTTTTGCCAAAGACCAACGGGAGGACGATCGTCTGAAGCACTGTTGGAGTCAAGTTCGAGCCATCGATGGCGAAGACGTCCTCCCACGGCCCCATCCTCTCCCGCATTTTGTAGTCCGAAGCGGCCTGCTGTACTGCGTCGCCCAGCGAAGGGGGGAGGAGAAGGAACTTCTAGTCGTCCCTCGGATGAAGACAGAAACCGTCCTCGAGTTAGCCCATTCACATCCGATGGCAGGCCACCTAGGAGCGGCTAACACCATCCAGCGGGTCCGGGATCGTTTCCACTGGCCAGGCCTGGAGGCCAACGTGAAAGGTTTCTGCAAAGCCTGCCCGACCTGCCAGCGCACGGCTCCCAGGACTCCTCCCCCCAGCCCGCTGATTCCCTTACCCATCATTGAGGTGCCCTTCGAGCGGATCGGAATGGATCTAGTAGGGCCGTTGCCTAAGTCTGCCCGAGGACACGAACACATCCTCGTCATCGTGGATTACGCCACCCGGTATCCAGAAGCAGTCCCCCTGCGGAAAGCCACAGCGAAAGCCATCGCCCAGGAGCTGTTTCTGTTGGCCAGCCGGGTCGGCATCCCGACTGAAATCCTGTCTGACCAGGGAACACCGTTCATGTCCCGGCTAATGGCTGACCTCTGCAGGCTGCTGGGGGTGAAACAGTTGAGGACAACTGTCTATCACCCGCAGACCGACGGACTCGTGGAACGTTTTAACCAAACCCTAAAACAGATGCTCCGAAGGGTAGCAGCAGAGGACAAGCGGGACTGGGACCTGATGATTCCTTACGTCCTCTTCGGCATTCGCGAGGTTCCTCAAGCCTCAACTGGTTTCACCCCCTTCGAGCTCCTGTTCGGCCGCCAGCCTCGGGGGGCTGCTGGATGTCGCTCGGGAGGCCTGGGAGCAGCAGCCTGCCCCCCACCGCACGATCATCGAGCACGTCAAACAGATGAGGGAAAGGATAGACCGCGTCATGCCATTAGTCCGGGAACATCTCAGCAAAGCACAGCAGGCCCAACAACGCCACTATAATCGGGCAGCTCAACCACGGGAATTCCAGCCGGGAGACAGGGTCATGGTCTTGGTCCCTACCTCCGCTTGTAAGTTCCTGGCATCGTGGCAAGGGCCGTACACCGTTCTAGAGAAGGTTGGACCAGTGACATACCGCGTACGCCAACCTGGAAGAAGACAAGCTGAACAGTTATATCACATCAACTTACTGAAGAAGTGGCAAGGGACCCGAGACCAGCTCGCCGCCCTCAGTCTCACCGATCCCGTGGTTGTCGACATGGATCCCCACCTGTCGGCTGCCCAGAAGACCGAGCTGCAGCACCTGGTCAGACAGTTTTCGGATGTGTTCTCCTCTAAGCCCGGGCAGACTAACGTCATCCACCACGACATCAGGACACCCCCTGGAGTAATCGTCAGGCAACGGCCCTACCGAGTCCCAGAAGCTCGTCGGCAGGCTATTGAGGAAGAAATAAAGGAAATGCTGAAGTTGGGGGTAATCGAACCATCTCGCAGCCCATGGTCCAGCCCCATCGTGATGGTACCCAAGCCGGATGGCACCCTCCGCTTCTGCAATGACTTCCGCCGGCTAAACGAAGTCTCCGAGTTCAACGGCTATCCCATGCCTCGGGTCGACGAGCTGCTAGACCGCCTGGGAAGGGCCCGGTACATCACAACCCTAGACCTCACCAAGGGATATTGGCAGGTACCACTTACCTCTTCTGCTAAACCAAAGACTGCTTTTACTACCCCTAGTGGCCATTGGCAGTACCGGACCCTTCCCTTTGGCCTTCATGGGGCACCAGCAACCTTCCAGCGCATGATGGACGTCATCCTGAGGCCCCACCAAGCGTATGCAGCCGCGTATTTGGATGACGTCGTGGTGCATTCCGAGGCATGGGATGAACATCTGGAACGTCTGCGGAGGGTGCTCACGGAGCTCCGGCGGGCTGGACTAACCGCCAACCCCCGCAAATGCCACCTAGCACTATCCGAGGCGAAGTACCTGGGATTCCAGGTCGGCCGAGGCCTCATTCGCCCCCAAGAAAAAAAAGTGGAGGCCATACGCACAGCTCCAAAACCACAAACAAAGTCCCAGGTACGAGCCTTTTTGGGGTTGGCGGGGTACTATCGCTGTTTTATCCCCAACTTCTCCTCTTTAGCCGCCCCCCTGACAGACCTGACCAGGAAGGGGCAGCCCGAGAAGATCTGTTGGACGACAGCCGCAGAGGAAGCCTTCGCCCAACTCAAGACGGCACTTACAGCATCTCCGGTACTCCACGCCCCCGACTTCGGCTGCCCCTTCCTGCTGCAAACGGATGCTTCCGAGACCGGACTGGGAGCCGTCCTGTCACAAATCCAGGAAGGTGAGGAACATCCCATTCTCTACATCAGCAGAAAGTTGTCCCAGGCAGAGAAGAACTACGCCGCCGTCGAGAAGGAGGCCCTGGCCATCAAGTGGGCAGTCCTGGAGCTGCGTTATTACCTCCTCGGCCGGAAATTCACCCTGCTAACCGACCATGCCCCTCTACAGTGGATGGCCCGGGCTAAAGATACCAACGCCAGGGTGACCCGCTGGTTCCTCGCGCTCCAGGACTTCCACTTCGAAGTACGACATTGGGCCGGGGCCGCCAACGCCAACGCCGATGGGCTCTCACGGATGTGGACAGCTTTTTCAGGTCTGTCAGGGGTCATTCCCCACCCACCCCTTATTTCACCCCTACTATCTCCTCTCGTTCCCAGGGCCAGAACGACGCTTGGGGGGGGGGAATGTGACGAGTCTCTCTGGGCATATCAGCGTCGCCCTGGCAACCAACGCACAACACCTGCACGTCCTCATCACGGGCTGATCGGTCACAGCTGCAGCCCGTCATTAAGCGGCTGTAAAAGCCGCCACCTCGCACACTTCGACAGACAACCCGTCTCATGCTGAACGTGCTGATACTAATCCTTTGTTTCTCGTCTAAACAGAAGGCAGCGAGTGACCGACAGCCCGACCGAGCACGCCTGGACACCCACCTTCACGAGCACGAGGACTTCACAAGAGCACCAGCCACGAAGACAGCGTTCACCTCACCTCACCGTTTTCACCCACTGTTGAAGTATTGTCAATAAATCCACCCTCCGGGGTTACTTTTCACCGAGCGACCTTGTTGTGTGATTTCTCACCCGTGACTATATATATATATATATATATATATATATTAGTTGCCCCCTCATTTTAAGATGGCCCCCCCCAAAAATAAAATTCTGGCTACGCCCCTGGCTCCTACATGTACTTTATTAAACAGGTGAGCACATTTACATAAAACTAATCAATGTTATATAGTTCAAAAATGATAAAATGTTAGAATATGATCTGTATGTTATTCTAATGTTGATCTAGCTTACTGCTAGTCTCATACAGACAAACTAACACAGACATTTCAACACACTCAAATGCAGTTTAGTGTGCTAGTGTAAGTTAATGTTAGACCAAGTGAAACAGCACTGCGTTACCTCACAAGTTTAATTTGTCTAATAAACTGACCTGTGACTAGTAATTCTGCGTGTAGTTCGGTAGAATGAAATGTCCATATTCCTTTTATATCCACTCGCGTCGCGTGTGGAGTAGGGCTGGGACAGTATGGTTTTTTTCTGACCGCGGTTGAAAAGCAAGAAATTCCCGCGGTATTGCGGTAAACCGCTTTAAAGTAGACTAGGCGCCTATCTTTAGCGAAGCGGCGCGGAGAGACGCTTCTGAAACGCGCCGCGTCGTGGCTGATGTAAACACAAGCATTGACTAGAGTGGGCGTAGCCACGTCGCAGCCGTAACGCGCCACAGAGTGTAAATAAGGGGTTATAGTCAATAGCCTATGGAATGTTATTATGTGTCATGGAACAACTTGCGAACTTGCGAAAGGTCGGATTTGCTCCATCTTTTGATGATACGTTTTGTTTAGAAAACCTTGAATCCATGCAAGACACAATGTTATTAGACACAATCCATGTCATTGGAATCAATGAATCCATGTCATTAGACACAACGTGAACACATGTGAAGGCCAGTGTTTATTTTTTTATTTATTTTTTCGGTGATGACGGTGACGAGCTCAGACCCGCGGTAGGCGTCACGTGACCGCGGTATTGCGGTATTGCGGTAATGCGGTAACCGTCCCAGCCCTAGTGTGGAGCTGATAGCTGTCTCTTAGCAATCCCGAACTGCTTTATATCACAGTCATGATAAAAGCATCAATGTATTCAGTCATCCATAAACATTATTAGATCGGTCGGCTTGACGTTGACGACAAGATCCATAATTCCTAGCAAATGTTGCGTCATCAATCTACGCCTTTGTTATTGTAAATAGGTTAGCGACCCCTAGTGGCGAAAAATTCCATACTGTCCGTTTAATATATGTAATAACTCCAGGTGAGTGGGTGTGATTTTTCTTTTCTTTTTTTTCTAATGCTCAGCTGACTTTTAATACTCATTTTAAAAATATAACTAAAGTTACCTTTTTTAATCTTTCGAATATTGCCCATTTTAGACCCTTTCTCTCGAGGCCTGATGCAAAAAAGGATTATTCAAACCTTTATTACATCTAGACTTATTTACTTATTATGGTAGACCTGCAAATTCTTGCGATATATACAAATTCAGCTGCCTGTGTCTTGACTTAAGCATTTTTACTCCAACACATTAACCCTGATTCTGATTCCTGACGCAAAATTCTTGTTTTAACTTATAAAGCAGTACATGGGTTGGCTCTGTTTACATCAGGCTTGTGCACAATTCAGAATTGAATTGAGAATAACTCCTTAATTCCAATTCAATTCTTGAATTTGAATTGATGTCAAAAACAGGATCTAGAATTACAATTCGAATTTGAATTAAAGGAAGCAGAATTGCAATTCAATAAAAATTCTGTGAAATTCATATACATATTTTAAGTGAAGTGTTTAACAATGAAGCTTTACAGTATATGCAACGCATTCTCATGCTAGGGCGTCATATACTGACGCTTTTGACATTTCGTCAACATCCGACACACATGGCACCCTTTAGCGTCAATATGAGACGCAGATTATGGGTAGGTTGCGTCAGTATATGACGCCTTGGGATGAGAACGGTCTGGTATATGTCAGATATGATTGCATTATAAAATTAGTTTGAACTACTTGTACAGATTACATTAAAAGGATATGTTTTCCCCCAGCAATAAATGTTAAAAGCTCTAGTCACAGAACAAATAATTAAATTTGATTTATTGTAATTGTATTTAGTTGTATTACTGAGGTAAAAAGTTTAATTCAATTAGTTACTAATCAACTTAAAACGAAATTGCTTTGCATTGATAAAGTTATCCAAATAAAGTAATCCAAACCACATTTATAATGGGTAACTAATAACAGTAAGCAATAACATTTCCAAAGTAACCTTCCTAACACTGAATGCATGCGAGACTCAACACATTCTTTCTGTTGTGTGACTGTGTGGAATTTCTTTGAATTGCCATGAATTTAATTCCACTTCCTGTCATTCCAATTCCAATTCAATTCAACGTCCTGTGGAGCAGAGTAAATTCAATTCAAATTCCAAGTCATGAATTGAATGGAGGCCAATTCTGAAATTCAGAATTTTGCACAAGCCTGGTTTACATTTATAATTTGGGTACACCACCCATACCTTCTCAATCTCTCCGCTTTACTTGTTCTCTTTCTCTTTCTCAGCACCTTTGTAAACTCAAAACCATGGGAGGGTGATGCTTTTTCTTGCATTGCTCCAAAGTTATGGAATTCATTACCTGCTTTATTAGGAATGCTCCTTTTTATTGTTTTAAGAAACTACTCCAAACACATCTTTTAGTAAAGTTTTTAATCTATAATTATTATTGTAACTTTTGTTATTACATAGAATTTATGTTGTAGCGCTTTGAGTATGAGAAAGGCACATTATAAATAAAATGTATTATTATTGTTATTATTAAAAACTGCCCACCTAGAAGTGAGCAACAAAGCAATACTTTAATGTGAATACATTTTTAAGAATAAGACACTGTTGTTGTCACAAACTGCTCCGAGACACGAAGGTTGAGAATCCAAATACAGTTTTACTGAAAGAGTAATCCACAATCGTAGTCGAAAACAGGCAAAGGTCATAAACACCGGGTAATCAGTCCAAACAATAAAGGGTCAAAGGGGCACAGGCAAAAACAGAGGAAACCAAGAAAACCGGACAGAACATCAAAAACCAAGATAAAGAAAAACAGGAGAATGCTTGGAATTGCACTAAACAAGACTTTGCAGGGAATGATAGAAAGAACCAGGCTTATAAAGGGTGAGCAAACAAGAAGATGAGACACAGGTGAAAACAATGAGTGCTAATGAGTCCAGGCAGAGAATTATGGGAGATGTAGTTTGTGAGGGAATGACAATAGTCTGCTGTGGAGTGCCCTCTGGTGGCTTTCAAGGGCACTCCAGCGGGTGACCGTTACAGTTGTAGTAGGAAACTCTAAAATGTCTACATTAGTTTCTGTTGAATGAATGTGAAAAACACCAGAGCAATTACAAAGCTCTGAATATATCACATTAAGACTGATCTGAAGTATGAAATCTATTGTTGGACAAATTTCACATTGGTAATGTTTCATCTAAAAATCACAAGTAAAAAATTATATTTATAATATTATCATATTTATACTTACTATTAAATTTGTAATATTTAATATAATAATTTTCAGTGCTGTATTGGAAAAATTGTTTTATTAAAATGTTAAAGTATTTATAGATTATTATTATTGTTTTGTTATGACAATGTAAAAATCAAAAACAATTCAATATAAATATTTATCAAACAATAGTTATTACAATAAGTAATTCACTTTATTTCAGATTTATGTCTGGTATTTTATTCCTAATGTCTCTCATATCCAAATACTTTCATGCAGTCTGCTAGAACATTAAAACTAGATTTCTATCTCTTTAAAGCTGACATTTGTGCAATCAATCAGTGAATAACCTTAGATAATGCAATATTATGTTTCTTTATTATTTGCTTCACATTTAACTTTTAATTTAATTTAATTATTTAATTTGCATTTATCTCCACAATCACTTAACTTATCCACAAAAATAACAACAAACTGTTTTATCTCGTTTCTGCTCAAGCTTGTATACTAATCTATCTTAAACAGTACTTGAAACTTGACATTGTATATATATACATTGCAGATATTGTTGGTCCTTATTATAAATTGCTTGCGATGGCCATCATTTGCAAGTCACTTTGGATAAAAAGAGCACAATGAAATGAAATCATTTGTAACGAAATATTAACACATTTTGGCATTTGAACAGTGATAGATTAAAAACAGTATAGCTTTCCCGTACATTGCATTGGATAGAATAGATCAGCTGTGTATCTCTCCATCTTAGAACGAGGGACTAGGGGCTTGTACACCAGAGAGAGAGAGAAAGAGACAAGAGGGTGGATGAGCGAGAGTAAGAGAGAGAGAGAGAGAGAGGATGAGGGTGTGTGTGTGGCTGAGTGTAGCTGACATGATTAGATCGCATTAGATTCACAACAAACAGCTGCGACCTGTTTACCTGCAGCAGCCTGATCAACTCACTATTCACAGACACATTAGTCCAGAAATTGCATGGTGTTGCAAAATTGGTGAACACAGACACTCATTCAGTCCAGGTCACAAATGTGCATGAACTATAATGCCTATATTAATGCATATTTGAATAAGAGCCCTTATACCATTTAATTCAGAGGAAACAAACACATGCAAACATGCATTAAAACATACTTACTCAAGACCTTTGATATTTGCCTTACATCTGAATGTTTTTCTTGTTAATGTATAACCAGCGTGCAAATTGCAGAGGGATTTGAGAGATTTCACACTACCAAACAAATGTTTTTGTTATGTTTTTGAAAGAAGTCTCCGCCAGGGCTGCTTTTTCTTAATCATAAAGACAGTTAAATAGTGATATATGTATTGGGTGAACTAACCCTTAAAAATGATAATACCCAACGCATATGTCTGGATTTCATACATCTGGTTATGGCCAATTAAAATTATTCATCCCAATACACACATATTAAATATTACAAATCGAAATAGATTGAATTTGTGACAATGATTTTAATTAACTAAATTAAACAAGCAGAAAAAAAACATTTTGGAGTCAGTCAGTATATCAAAAGTTGGATCAGCATTGCATCACTAGTTCCTAAGACCAAATAAAAAGTTTAAAAGAGAAACAGAATTTTACTAAGAAGAAAAAAATATGAATTGTAATTCAGAACACACCTCAGTGCTTTTTTTAAAGGTGAAAAAAATAATAATTTTCTTTTCTTATTATGATGGTTGTGAAGATACCGACATGTGTTTTGCATAAAGAGAGTACGGAACTGCAGGTCCACAAATTAGAACATTTGTATGATGTGACAGGAAAGAGTAGTTTGACATTTTAAACTCCCCTGTTGTTGTACGACGTAATTTAACAGGAAAAAATCCTGTTGTTTGGGATTAGGGAACAAAAACAATATGAGGGAGAGAGAATGGTAGGACAGGCCGGGACTGCGTTGCCAGATCCCACAAGAAAATCATGCAACCTGATCTGACAAAAAAATGGAAAAAATGAGCAAGAATAATACAAAAATTACTCAATATAGAGTGTGCCTTCAACAAAATGTATCTGCCAGTTGAGTTTAGCGGACTTGCAGGTCAATGCATAGTGTATCCTGGAAATAAGACCGCACAATGCAGCTTGGACCAACTTCACGAACAAACAAGACCAAAGTATAGCTTATAAAAAGTGGACATGGTAACACTGACCAAAGGGTTGAAGGTTATAAAGCTCAGTTGGTCGATGGCAGCGGTTAACCTCCGGTGCTGAAGCTTAGTGTCAGTTTGACATATTAATGCTGGAGCAGCTTAGACTGACTGAAACCAATTATTTAGGAGGAAAAAGTAATGTGTCGTGCACAGAAGCGCACACACACACAGAGGAGACTTTTGGTTAAGCACTGCTCCAACAAACTGCTACTCTTTCTGAAGTCTTTTTCTTTATCGGAATTATTGCTCTTAAGGGAAGCCATGCTCTACTCTTTCGCTCTCTCTCTGTCGACGCAAACCAGCACATTCTTGCTGAATTAACTGTCAGTGATTGAATTTTACACTGGAGGCAATTAGGTATATATAAATTAGTTTCTGAAAAGTGGTTAAATAGGTCGTTTCACAAAGAGGATTTGGAGTATATAGAACATTTGTGCTACAGTGAAATTTCATTTGGATTCTTTTTACTTTTTTTAATACATGTTTTCAGTCTTATTATGCATTAACTGTGATTTATCACGGCACATAATTCAAAGGAAAAAATGCACATTACATAGGCTTGGTGGGGAAAATACATAGCCAAATAACTATATTTAGGCAGTGATTTAGACAACTTTTAAAACAAGGCATTACTTAAATCTTGCCAATAATCTTGCACAGTAATTGTATGCCAATTTACGTTAATATAACATGTTTCAACCATATCCAAATAAAAATAATAAATAATTAAAAATTCATATAAAATGAATTTATATTATAATGCTTACATATAGGCATTATTTAAATATTTAAATAATAATAATTAAAAATGAATTCTATATTATATATTTAATGATTCATTTATATATATTTATACTTATTATTACTTATTATACTTCATTTTGGATATATACCACATTATACAGGTAGAAATGAATGGGTGGTGTATTCCACTTCACGTTGACTTTACAGTTTACATTATTAATGTGGTCTTCAATTGACTTGAATTGAATTGAATTGAGAATGTATTCTATTTTTAACTCTTGTGTTCCTGTATCTCAAACCATAGAGCAAGGGTTCTCAAATCTTGCCCTCGAGGTCCATTTTTGGCTCCGAGTTTAGCTCCAACCCAAATCAAACACACCTGAACAAGCTAATCAAGTGCTGCGTCCAAAATCGAATACTTCCCTACTATACAGTATGCGAAAAACAGTATGCCAACAGAGTAGTATGTCCAAATTCATAGTGTTCAAAAAACAGTAGGCAAAAAGTAACCGCATGACCTACTGTTTCTGAAGCACGCATTCAGTGGACATTTTACTATCCCATGAGGCCACGGGAGAGGATTTATGAATGGCAGTGAAGCGACGCAACTGACGCTGGTAGGTCACATGACGTATACAACATGATGGATGTAGTACGTCCGAATTTCATTCATACAATCCATTTTCATACTACACAATTTCGGATGCACAGAAGGTTTTCAGGATTACTAGAAAGTTATAGGCAGGTGAGTTTGATCAAGGTTGGGGTTAAACTCTGAAGGGAAGTGTGCCTCCTCAAGGGCCCGAGTTGAGAACCCCTGCTGTAGAGCATGAGACTATAGCAGCGCCAAAGTCATGGGTTCGATTCCCAGTGAATGCATGAACAAATAAAATGTATACCTGCAATGCAAAGTTGCTTTGGGTAAACTCTGCTGGGAAAGCTGTGTTTTTCTTTGGAAGTCTTGGATGAGATGCTTAAAAATACCTGTTCAATCCATCCCTTTGTTTGAGCGCCTCAGAGGCCTTGCCTCAAGCAAAGAAGTAAAAACACGATAGCCTACCTGTTAAGATTCTAAATGCATATTTCAGCAAGCAACATTCATTTGAGAAAGAGGAAAAAAGAGAAATGCCCTAATCTTGCAGTTGCGAGTTGCAGTCTGAGGGTGCGTCTCATCTACCCAGCGCTGCTCTTGCAGGCTTAGGGCTTTGCCAAATAAATTCAGACTAAATCAATTAAACATGAGCTTTTCTCTGTTATGTAAATGTATTATCAACAAAACCTCATTTGAATCTTACCACGCCTGATTCTTTCTGCCTCATTCTCATTGCCATTCTCTCGCGCATTTGACGAGGGACGGTCTCTTTGATACATCTGTTTGAGACGGCGGGACGTTTCATTATTTATTGCTCAAATTTATTTCCCTCTGAGAGTGTGTGTGTGTGTTAGGGGGTGAACGCAAGACACCTGTGATGAATTGGTCACACTAGGAGCTGACGTGAACAGAGTTCATCTATTATGGGAGATGGAGTGAGACAGGATTGCATTACCTAAGCACCTCCAGTGTGGGGGATGAGAGGGTTTAAACAGGGCAAGTTAAGATACATGAGGCTATTCGCCACTCTGAAGTAAATGTGTACTCGTAGGTGTTTGTTAGTGAGGAGAACGAACATCAGATTTCGTAACCTTGGCAATTTTTCATTCACTTCAGGGGTTCTTTAGGGTCCAGGTGTTAGTGCTGTCCAGTCGAACAATGGACACTGAATCACTGTACCACCTGGTGTGGAGCTGCTTCCAGGTGGTGTCAACTTGACATTTTCTCAAGATAATATGAATGTCGCTTGCCCATGAAAATCTTGCCATCGGATGTGGTGTCACTGTTGAGGGTGGGTGCAGCAAATCAGCATATTGTGATTCACGAGTTCACACTTACATACAATTAGAGGGAGTAAAGTTTAAAGGGTTAGTTCACCCAAAAAGGAAAATAATGTCATTAATGACTCACCCTCATGTTGTTCCAAGCCCGTAAGACCTCCGTTCATCTTCGGAACACAGTTTAAGATATTTTAGATTTAGTCCGAGAGCTTTCTGTTCCTCATGGACGGCATACTGTCCATGAAAGGCAATACAGACATCATCAAAGTAGTCTATGTGACATCAGTGGCTCGATCTTAAGTTTATCAAGCGACGAGAATACTTTTTGTGCGCAAAAAGTAAACAAAAATAACGACTTTATTCCACTATTCATTTCCTTCTCTCTGGGTCTCGAGCTATTCCACGTAGTGTAACTGCGTAGCGCGTCTGTGTTGTACGCATCACACATGACCAGCGTCGGCCAATAGTGAGCCTACGTGTGACGTACAACACAGACGCGCTGCGCAAAAACACTACGTGAAATAGCTCGAGGCCCAGAGAGAAGGAAATGAATAGTGGAATAAAGTCGTTATTTTTGTTTACTTTTTGCGCACAAAAAGTATTCTCGTCGCTTGATAAACTTAAGATTGAGCCACTGATGTCACATGGACTACTTTGATGATGTCTGTATTGCCTTTCTGGACGTGAACAGTATGCCGTCCATTGACTTTCAATGGAGGAACAGAAAGCTCTCGGACTAAATCTAAAATATCTTAAACTGTGTTCCGAAGATGAACGAAGGTCTTACGGGCTTGGAACAACATGAGGGTGAGTCATTAATGACATAATGTTCATTTTTGGGTGAACTAACCCTTTAATGTGTATTTGGCGTGCTGTCCAGGGGGAGGGCTCCGAGCTCGGAGTTCGGCCCGAACCCAGAGTACTCCCCCTCGTATGTAAATGGTTAGGACTAGAAGTGTGGAGAAGGGGTGGTGGAGGGATGCTGCTAAACTGTCAACGAACTGAGGTGAGACTGCTGAATACATATACGCCTCTTATCGGTGATTGCAGTGCTCTCTGAACGTGCTCCTCCCGAACTTTGTTAATAAAAACATCATTTAATGAAGGATGATGTGACAATGAAGACTGGAGTTATGCAGGGTTGGGGTTATATATATAATGCTACTGTTCAAAAGTTTGATGTGAGTGATAAAAGTATGCATATATACTTACCTTGTCCTTGAGCATTCACAAATCTTATTAATACACAATCAGAGAATAATAACCTATTTTCCAAAGCTAATTTACCAGTTTTCTCCTTTTATTCTCTCTTTGTGTCATTTCACTCTTTTCACGTCCTCTTTGTGTTCTTTTCAGGGTGTGTCTTCAGTATTTGGTGATTTATAGCGAGGGAGAATGAGTGCTCCAGATAAGGTTTCAGGAAACGGCTCACCTGAGCTTACCTCTGCTTTGAGCCTCTAGGTCTGGGTACAAAACACACAAACCTGTGGCCGTGAGCATTGGAGCTTAAAAAAAAACTGTGATCATGGATATCAACTGCATGGCTTTTCATATTACCCAAGGCTATCGTGGTATGAAGTTAATCACGCGGGAATGTACAAACCCATGCCAAACTAGATGTTTAAAGAAAGTCGTACAAAAGTTACTGACATGCTAGGGGTTCCAGGTCATTGCTGAGCTGATTTTAACATGTTGCTATAAGGTTTCATTTACATTTCTATATTTAAATGACACCTTAATCCAAAATCAATTCACAGTGCATTCAAGTCTCTATGATATTCAGGGGCCGGTTGCACCAGTTGTGTAATTTTAAACGTAGCCTTGTTGCATAAATGAGCTCTAAGGGTGTGTTCAGACTTGTAGTTCGGTTCGCTTGGTTCTTTTGGTCTGGACCAAAAAAAAGAAAATAATAAATTTAGTCCTGGTTCACTTTGCGTTCACAAGACCGAACCTAAAAGATACAAAAAACAAATACAAAAAAAAAAACGTTTACGATGGAATGAACATCTAACACAATGCTGTGTTCTGGGCTAAATTCAAGATTTTGGATCGTTTAGATGTCTTTGTTCCGTGTTGCACCTTTTCAGAGATCTCGGTCCACTTGTTTGGTGCCAACATGCCAAGTGTGAACACACCCTTAGTTACATTTTACCCACTACCAAATCAATGAGCATTTCACCATTAAACTTAATTGAAATGTAACCTCACATACAGTATAGGTTAAACAAATTTTTTTCTGGAAGACTTCAACCAGAAGTAGAATAAAACATAATGGTTAGAATAAATTAGTAGATTGATTAAATTTCATTCATGAACTCATGTTTTACTTCACAAAAATTATTAAAACATGTATGCTTTCCTGGCTGTATCCCAAACAGGAGTAGAGCATGCCATGGTGCTAGCAATACCAACATCACAGGTGTGATTTCCAGGGAATGTACAAACTGATAAAAATGTATACCTTGAATGCAATACAAGTCGCTTTGATTAAAATACTCTTGTCTGTATAAATATATAAATATTGTTGCCCTTTACTTTAAAAAAAAAAAACTCTTTTAACACCTTGCAGCACTCTCAAACTTACTCAGTCCTTTAGTCTGACACACTACATCTCTGTTATCCTGAGGCTACAGACACCCCTCTGAAAAAGCTCACGGGAGGTAATGCATGGGTATTATATACCTGTACCACCTACAGACCTCTCTTATCTTCCCACCTGTGCTTATCCATCACTTTCTCAGAGCCATTTCTGTCCATATTGGTGCCCTAGGCGAAATTTCTATTAGGGATTCCTATCCCTTTTTCCCTTTGCAGCTTAAAGCATGAAATCAAAATGGACAATTCTTATTTTTTTATGAATATTGCAGTATTTATTATAAATTATTTATCAGTGCACATCATTATGTAGTATTTAAAGCCGACATGAAGCGGAAGTTGAAGCGGAAAATAATGTAGGACGGGACTTGATTTTGTCCGTCAGGAATTGATTGGATCGTTGAATCGTGAGATACTCAAGTGAGAAACAGGTTGTCCCGCCCTCACGCCAGTAAACACGTCATCAGAGAAGAGGTGTCGCTGCAAGAGGTAGGGGAAGTTATTTTGATTAAGGAATATGAAGGCACATTAATTAAAAAAAATTTGCACAGATAAATCATTTATAATAAATACTAAATAATAATAATAAATATTTCATAAAAACAAAAAAAATATTTTGATTTTTATGGTGACTTAAACGTGTTATGGTGTCATTGAGGAGCTCATAGGCAACTGCCTACACTGTAAAAAATAAAATGACTGAAAAAGTACTGGCAGCTCATTACCTGGACATTATCCAGTCATTTTACAGACATTTCCATAAAACCTAAAACACAACGGTTCAAAATTCAAAATAAGCCTACAGGTAAAACACCTGTTAAAAAAAAAAAAAAAAAAATGTGTTAAATGAATACAGTACATTGTGCCTTATTTTTTTTTTTCCATTTTTTTTTTTAATGTTTAGAGTGTAGTTCACCTATGCCTAGACACAGCCATGTACTCTCTTTTCTACTTTCAGTGTTTTCTCCGTTTGCAAGTGTCTTTTCTCTCACCCACCTACTTTCTCTCTCCTCTGTTTTGTCATTGACAGTTCATCTGTGGCCTGTATCTCTATGGTCATTTCTCATTCTCCTGTTCTCTTTCAAGAGTTGCCCATGCACTGCATTGGTTTGCAGCACACACACACACACACACACACACACACACACACACACACACAGCATTTCCCCCTTTTCGTTTTCCTTTACTCCAGTGATAGTAACAGAAGCGTAAGAGCATCTTTCTTTCGCTAATGGGTGGTGGTGAAGGATCAGATTTCTCTTTTGTAATGCAATAGAGTCTTCGCCTCAAGGCATGAGAAACACAGGCTCCCTCAAAGCCCGAGAATCCAACTTCCTGAAAGTTTGTGCCCTCCCCTGGACTATTATTCACAGACATTGGTTGCTAACTGTGGACAAATAGGTATACTAATACCATTATGTATTATGCATTAATTTGTATGCTTCATAGATAATATTTCCTTTGGGAAAATGTGTCCTGCAGGAAAACATCTATGCATTTCAGGTTGTAAATGTATCCAGCTGGGATAGGCTTTTACTTAAACCAGAGCTTATCAGATTCCGTCGCTAAGTGTTTGACCTTATTCTAACCAACTATTGATTTAGCCTGTTTGGTAAAGCATTTCCCATGAGTGTTCTGGTTTGATTGACAATCCTTCAGTGGGAACATAGAATTAATTGCTTAAAGGGTTAGTTCACCCAAAAATGTATATTTTGTCAGTAATTACTCACCCTCATGTTGTTCCAACCCCGTAAGACTTTCGTTCATCTTCGGAACACAAATTAAGATATTTTTGATGAAATCTCAGAGCTGGCTCACTCAGAGCCGATCAGCCCTATATGCACACTATGAGAGTTGCATAGGGCCCCGCAAATTACTCAAGGCCCCGCCTCCCCCTGTGTCAAAGCGCGTCAATCAAAGTTTACAACATTGATGAGAAAATAGATAAAAAAAAAAAAAAAAAAAAAACACCATGAGAGTGAATTGAGGGAACAGCAATCAGGTCGACTTGTGTTCTCTCCTCTCCAAGCTTGATGTCAGCAGAGAACAGTAAAGTTACGTTGATGTGCATCTCTCACTAGTCTGTCTGCCTTGCTAACCCAGCTGGGCAGTGCATCGTTTGGTCTTTCTGTGTCTTGCTTGCTAATGCCAGACACTTCCAGGGCTGTGTTCTGTGACTTTGTGCCTGACAAAAAAAAAGTCCGAGTGAAATACAACTATTTATTACGTTTGATAAACGACAAATGGAAACGGTGTTTGTTTAAACTGCAGCTCGGAAAAGATATCCGTGTCGCGCGTTAACATGCGTTCATATCGTGCACGAAATGAAACGCACTTTCCAGCAAAACATCTGTGGGGACCAGTACAATGGGCGTGATGGCACTCCTCATTATAGGCGCACATACTTTTAAAACAAGACAATGATTATCTAGTCTCCAAGTCAGTTTAGTTACAACTCTGCAATAAAGCAAGATGGAAAGCAATGACACTGACTATTGATTTATAGGCTATATTGCATTTAAAATGCTGATTGGCTGGACATACTGGTCAATATGGATGCACATCCCTCAGTAAATAATAACCATCAAGTATCAAGTATTGCTTTTATCATTTAAAACACAGTGACATGCTATGGCAAGCCATTTTAGCTTTTATTCATTCACAGGATGCATTTTTGATATCAATAATTCAATTTGTACTATTTAAAATGTGAATTCTTGATATTAAGAATGTACTTTTTCTAGTAACAATGTCTTTCTGATATCAGGAATTATTTTCATTAGGACTAGTTAAAGGAGGGAGGATTGTAGTGGGAGCACTGGAGTGTCAGGTGTGACTGTGTGGCAATGGCAAATGGTTTACATTAGAGATGCGCGGATGGGCTATTATTTCATCCGCAACCGCATCACAAAACTCATCATCCGTCCGCCATCCATCCACACCAACGTTTTTGACCAATTTTCAAAACCGGACCTGCCCGCCATCCGCTGATTGGTGTATAGCTACATATATTCAGTGGCGTAACTTTGTTTTAAAAAGTGGGTGGGACAGGTGGGGTGGGGGTTGCTAATAAAATGCTAAATACTGTAAGATATATGTACAATAACATTACGATGTCCAGCAATCGATTTAAATAGTAGGCTACATGGGGTTTCATTTGTCGTTTAATGAGATGTAATTTATGTTGTCAGTGCTGAGAATTTTCGTGTGAATAAATACATAGATCTGCATATTAGATCAATGTATTCCTTTATGGTCCAGTAGTAGAACTTTCGCCAACCGTGTCAGAGGTTCTGGGTTTAATCCGCTCTCGTGTAGTTTTTTTTTTCTCGTATAGTTTTTTTTTTCTCTTATCAAAACCGATTATGCTCATCAGTGGTTGTATATCAATCAGAGACACGTTTGTGTGCATTGTTTTGTGATTTCACCAGAACGAATAGAGAATATCTGCAACGGATTGAAGCGCGCGTCTGAGTGAAGACAGTGCGGCGTGTGCACGAGCCACAAGAGAACACTGTATCCGCGCCACTGATCGCAGCGGCAACGAGCACTTTGATCACTTGATTTAAAAAACATATTTCAGTGCTACTGCTAGATCGTGTCTTATTTAAAAAAACGAACGAAATGAATGCTCTACCAGTTAACTTGAGATGTTTTATTTATTTGTAGAATTGGTACATTCGTGCCGCGAGATGTTTTAAAAAGTCGTGAGGACAATATCGACCCTGGCAAAAAGTGGTGGGGACATGTCCCACCCGTCCCACCCGCAAATTACGCCTATGCATATATTTATCATTTGATTGGTTCAACCGCCCGCCCCCCGCCTGAATTTAATTAAAATATAATTTTTCGTCACGTCATCCGCCCGATCCGCGGTTTATCCGCCAACCGCGCATCTCTAGTTTACATGGCTCATGGGTCAGGTAGGAGGGCCCCAGGGAGGTCAGGATCGGCTCTGGGCTAACTACGTCATAGTGTAACCCCTCCACCCGGGTCCTACTCGCCCAGCTCTGTGCGGGCCTCGAACCCGGGTCTCTGACGTGAGAGTCAGGCGCTCTAACAAGGAGGTTAAAGACTTTACTTGCACAGCAACTACTAGCTGGCCTCCGTTACAATAGGCTGCAAGGTAATTGATATCTGCCAGGCCAGAAAAGTTAGAAAAGACATTGTAAAAAAATAGTCCAAGTGACTACGGTGACTCAACTTTAAGTTTATCAAGCGACAAGAATACTTTTTGTGCGCAAACCCCCCCAAAATAACGACTTTATTCAACCATCTCTTCTCTTCCATGTCATTCTCCTAAGCTGTTGACATAGTGTTCTGACGTACAACCCAGAAGCGCTGCACTGGGTTGTATGTCAGAACGTAGGCTCACTATTGGCCGACGCTGGTCATGCTGGCCAATAGTGAGTCTACGTGCTGACGTACAACCCAGAAGCGCTGCACTGTTACACTACGTGAACTTACTCAGAGGCCCACACAGAAGAAAATTAATAGTTGAATAAAGCCCTTATTTTTGTTTGTTTTTTGCACACAAAAAGTATTCTCGTTGCTTGATAAACTTAAGGTTGAGCCACTGTAGTCACTTGGACTATTTTACTGATGTCTTTACTAACTTTTCTGGGCTGGCAGATATCAATTACCTATCAGCCTAAAGGAGTGAGCCAGCTCTCAGATTTCATCAAAAATATCTTAATTTGTGTTCCGAAGATGAACGAAAGTCTTACGGGGTTGGAACAACATGAGGGTGAGTAATTACTGACAGAATTTTCATTTTTGGGTGAACTAACCCTTTAAAGATATGCAGGCGCATCTTATACACACAAACATGTGCTTACACCATCTGGTAAACTCTTACTCTTCACAAAGTGATCTGATCCCTTGAAACACAAAACTGATCGGCGTCTCAGAAAGCATATTGACTTAAGAATGTCTTGAATAGGGCATCTTCTTCCATGCTCGTAAATATGATTGACAGAAGTATGAGAGTTCAAAGACTAGCAACTGAATACATTCCAGGTTGAGTTTCATTAGATGTTATTTTAGGTAGCACTATTTGTAGACTAAAGTATTTGTCGGTGGCCATGATTTTGTCCAATATGTGGAACAAAAGCCTTTTTTTTTTTTTTTTGTCCTGGAACAACATTCATATCAAATGTAATAATCTATGAAAACTTTTATCATGAGAGCTAAAATAAGCAATATTGCCTTACAAATGCAAAACAGAGTAACTATGCCAACACTGAAACTGAGAAAAGTGTTTTGATTGAATTTGGATTGCTTTGAAATCAGTTTTCACTCTCCACTTTCTCTTAATCTGAATATAGCTGACATTTTTTTTTCTGCTGAACAAAATTTTTAACACAAAACCCATATAAGTGTCATAAAATGGTAGCCTATATATGACTTGTGTATTATATTCCACGTCTTCTGAAGCCATAAGGTAACTCAAACGAAATTAAAGTTTTCAGTTATTAATGATTAATTCTTTGTTATATTTTAAAATTATTATTAATGACATTTTACAAATAGCTAATTGATACATTTTTATTATTATTATTTCTATTTCTTTTTCTATGAGAGAAGTAGTAATTGAGTCTGACTGATTAACTGTTCTTTTGAGTTAATCAGTTGTTCTGGTTCACAAAACAAGTCTAAATAATGATTTAAATTCACTGTGTGTCACATGTAGTCTAATCGGGTTTCATTTTCACTGTGTTCTGTTTTTCTAGTTGATAATTAGTTTCCACACCTGTTCCGTTTGATCATGTCTTAAGTTTCCTCAGTTCATTTGTCCGTTATGGTCTTAGTTTTATGTGGTTGTATTTATGTTTTTCTCCTGCGATCTCCTGATTGTTCAGTGCGTTTTTAATGAAGACTGTGTTTTTTACTTATCTCCTTCATCGTGCTCGTTACTACAACTGGCAGAATACCGGACCATACAGATATGGATTTAGCTGCTGTCTAGTCTGAGTCTCAGACGTCACACCCACGGACCGTTGGCTGAACGTCTGAATGCATAAGGCACTTCATGAGTTTCGTAGTTGTCATCTTAACAGTCCACCTGGAAACAAAGCCGTTGTGAAGCCAAACCCCCTCATGGAAAAAGAAAGCTGTCATGTTTACAACTGTGACAACGAACACTTATCGGGATCAACTAAATGCTGGATTTTCAAAAATATGCAGCACCAGCAGTACACTTGCACAACCTTCTTGAATGAATAATTTATTAGATGCACACCGGTCTGTTATCGTAGGCACAACGACTTTAGTAGACCTTCCTCCCGTCTTAGTTTTGCGTGGTTGTGTTTATGTTTTCTCCTGCGATCTCCTGAGTATTCCTTGTGGATTTAATAAAGACTGTTTTGGTTATTTATCTCCTTCGTCATCCACATTACTACAACAACTATTCGTGTCAGAGTACAGTCTGTTCATCTTAAGATTTGGAATATAGCGAATTGCGTACTATTGCATCCATTTTGAATTTTTGTGTTCCTCAGAAGCAAGATATTCATACAAGTTCTGACTGACATGATGGTGATACAATGATGGCAGTATTTTTAATGTTGGGCGACCGTTCCTTTAACAGGTTGTGGTTGGTTAAACTCTTTTTTTTTTCTGGATGTAACAAGTACCTCTGACATGAAGTGAGTGGAAACCATTTATACACTGGAAAAAAACACATTAAGAGATGTGACTTGAGAAACATTTAATTCAAGGCAGAGCAGATGATTGGTATCTCTCTCTCTCTCTGTCTGTGTGTGTGTGTGTGTGTGTGTGTGTGTGTGTGTGTGTGTGTGCGTGCACCTGTGTCCTCATGTCAGTCCACTATCGCTGTCTGAGTAAGACAGGCTTTAAATGAATAGTGCCCTGGAATGGGGATGGACATAATTGCAAATCAAATTGGTTTTGGAATTAGTTGTTCCAATTACATACTAAATAGAAACCAAGGAATGACCAGCAGGCAGAGGCCAGAGTATTAACACATTTTGCCACTGAGAAATGAAGGAACTGCTCTCAGTGACGGGAGCAAGCACAACCCGCCACCACTGGACAATTGCTATGGCCACCACCTGGCTTTCATTAGCTTTTCAACAAAAGCAACTTCTGTAGAGTTTAAGGCCTTGTGTTTGGAAGAGAATGATTTTTGAGAGTTACTGTTCATGGAAGCAGAAATGACAGTTTTTAGAAGCTAATAAACATCTTGCTATCTTTTTTTGAATTCCTAATGAAGTTGAGTTCATTAGGAACCCAGTGTCTTTTCATTTTTAGTTTCAATGATCAATCTATCATTTAATGAAAAAAATATTATGCTGGCTTAATATTAGCACATTGACCTTGACACTCTAACTGCTCTGAATATTCATATGGATATTCATTCATTCACTTCTTAATTTACTAGTTACCAAGCAGTTTTTTTTCCCTGCAGAAATTAGAGGAATAGTATAAAGAATGTATAAAGATAATTCTGTCCACTTTTCCTCTTAATGTTACTAACTAATGTTGCTCATTTAAAAAAAAATAATAATAAGAAAAAAAGGAGTAGCCTACAGAAGGCTGTCACAAAACTGGCCCATGGAGCGTTTGTTATGTATTAAGTCTTCTAAATTTGATTGCCCTGCATGAGGGCCAGGCCTAAATTTAAATCATAGCTCTCAAATCAGCACAAGTATTCCCTATCAAGAAGACAGATTTGACATTCATATTACCTGGGGCCAGTTGCATAAACTTAGCCACTATGTTAAGACTCTGTCTTCAGAACTAATTTGACCAGCTAGAAAATAGTCAAGAGGTAATCAGTCTTACTTTTCGGACGATCTACCTTTTTATTTATGTAACTCACTTAAAAGGTTAGTAGCCTATACTCTTGAAAAATAGATGACAAATTTTTAAGACTAATCCAAGCAGTTAATTCCGCCCCTCTGGCCTGATGTGTCTCCCATGAATATAGGCTATAAGTTGCCAATTTCAACAAATAACCACATAAATTTCATTCTGTTCTTTGCACAAGTGTATCATTCAGAAATCTTGGAATATAGTGTGAGTTGTATGAACTAAATCAGTCAGGATTGGATTTTTGTTTGTGTGTTTGTATTAAGATTTTAATGACTGTATTCAACACAATGCAAAACTCCACAGCATGATTTATTACGAAATGACAAACATCTAACACTTTCTGAAACATGAACTTTTTTTAAAAAAGAGATCTGAAAACCTTACATTTTCGGTGTGACTTTCGAGCATAAATGTTTCTATCTGATTGGGGGCGCATGGCACCGTGTTTCAGAAGCTTTTCCTTTTCCACGTGCTCTCCATGAAAAATAATATAGGCTGTAGTGTGCAGAGGGCGGACCAATCAGCGCCGAGCAGGGCGGAGCGGGTGGGATGCTCAATTCAACTTCAAATTCAGCCCTGTACAAATTACTATTCCTGAGAAGAGAAAATCGAACGGCTCATTCAAAGCCTTTTAAAGAAGTGGCAGTTTTACTAGCATCCGACTAAACTTTACATTTCCTGATAGGATCCTTAGTGCAAGTTTTATCTTCGGTCCGGGCAGCAGGTGTTCAGTGACCGCAACGGAGCTGCATTTCTCTTCGCTTGATGCATTCATTCTCCCAAACCAGACCGCAAGAGCGTAACTTAAGGTGAGGATTTTCAACTTCCAGAGTAACGAATTACATCGATTCATTGCGTACCCGAACATTAACATGCACTAACTGCTGGAAAACATTTATCAAGTGATGAAGGTGAGTGTATCTCTTGTCTAATATGTTTACTATTGCCAGGGTTTGGAACTTGATCGGATGATTCTTATGAGTCGGATCTTTTTAGTGAATCAAAAACACAGAGCGCGTCCAGTGTAATCTGACTCCCAAAGGAGTGACTCTTAAGTGTCGGCTCTCTTTAGTGAATCAAAACACTTATGAATCAATCTGTTACTAAAATAATTCGACTCATTTACGGAACTGCAAGCTATTATTTTCGACTTAATCAATGTAGCCGACTAGTGCTGGTTGTGAACAACTATTATACATTATTTTGGGTTTGTTTTGTATTTGTGAAAAGTAGGCTAAATAAAACATCTCAGTAAACACATTTTACAAGAAATGCAGGCTATAAAAATGTAGGCTATACTTTGTTAGCTACTCAGAAGGTTTATGATTTAAGCCATATTACACCATTTGTAATTTGCATACTCATGACGTCTGCCTTTTCTGTTCACAGGTGTTTATTCGTTTACGAGGAATTTGTACTGGACGTTCTTGACTTATGTGATTCTTTTTGCGTCCTGCATGGTTAACCTGTTGGATACATAAAGTCCTCTGGGTAACATTACACTTGACCAGATTAATCAAGCAGTTTCCCGCGGTCTGTAACAAATGGATAAAGGCACATCTAATGAGCACCGATATGGATTGTAAGGGACTCTTCAAGACTGGCTGAATGCCGTGAAATTGCTCGAAATGATCGGGTAGATAATCCGAACTGCGAATACGTCAAAACAACGTGGGTTTACAGGAGATATTGGCGCTCTAAGCGGATAAATTAAATCCGGTACACTCAAACGTATTAATACTTAACTGGAATCAATACTGAAACATCATGAGCCGTCTCGGGACACAGGAGAGCAGCTCGCGCTTAGCGAATGGATGTGCGTTCATTTTGGAGCAGTGTACGGAGACTTGGTCTTTTTGGTTTGAAGGTATCGTTTTCAGTGCTAAATGCGCGGATGAGGGCTTTCAGAAAGCCATGAGACATGAAAGTAAAGAGACCGGGAAAGTCGCGGACTCTGAGCTGAACTCTCCGGCGTGCGGGATGAATGAGAATCGCCTCGTAAATGCGGTGAAGCGAAGCGCGCACTTTACTCTTTTCTCACAAACCTCCACATCTGCCGAGGGTACAGATTCCAGCTTCTCCGAGTGTCAGAGCCCTCTTACCAAGGGCAAAGTTAAAGGGATTATTCACACTCAAGGAAATACAAGGAAGGCGATGACGGGGAAAGCGAGGTGCAGGGTGTGGGGTTGGATTTTTGCCCTTGTGTTCCTCTGGAATACCCACATGTTGCGCGCTCAAGGTAAGTTTAGAGTTATATAGCTACCATAACTTCACTTGTTTACTCAGGGCTTGAAATTTAATTTTGAAATGTTTAAGATTTTACCAACTCCATGTTTTTAAAAGTTGATTGTAATGATCATTGCATGTATAAAATGGATGTATTTGTATGAAATTGTGCCAAGTTATGAGGTAAATTTAAGCATTTAGGCCATTTAAGGGTATCAGAGAACTAGAAAGAGAAAAAGGGGGGCACAGGCTAGACAGAAGGAGAAGGGGGAGATGGATAGAAAGGAAAAGAGGGACGTATAAAGAGAGAAAGAAAATGGGGACACAGAAAGAGAGATGAACAGAGTGAGGGACATAGAGAGAGAGAGAGAGAGAGAGGGGTGGGTGATCGTGCCTATGTGTGTCTCAACAAAAGCGGTAAAGGTCATATGCTGTCAACACGCACATTTTCTCAGGTCACATACAAGTCGTATTGACTGAACGTCAAACTGACAAGTAGAGGGAGCAGGATGCATGCATTTACGAAGTGCAGGCGTGTGAAAGAGAAAGGGTGTGAAGGAAAGGACATGACCCACTGAGATTCAGAATTATGATTCAGAGCAGAATTCAGTTAAGCCTTGACTGGAATCGGCTTCATCAGGCTGTAGACTGCATACGGTGCCAGCTGGGTCGCTCTGGTACCCGGCAGGCTGTTTTTCAAAGGGGGGGGCGGTGTGTTACTGATTGAATTAGGATGTTTTAAAGCAGAGCACAGATTTTGCGTGCCACGCGTGGGAGCATCTCAGTCTTTAAAATGGCAGCAAGATTAAAAGATTCAAAAGTATGATTGTATTGCAAGCGACGCCTCACCGTATTAAGCGCATTTGGCATGGAGATGCCGTGGGCTTTTCAACATTGGGGCTGTGAAATTCATATGTCTTTCTTTTGAAGGTTGCATTAATGCAAACGCATGAATGCATTCGACTCAAAACAGTTACAAGAACACCCACTCCTGTGACTTTTCTTCAGCATTGGTGGCTGGCACTTTTTCCTCTCTCACTTTCTCTGCGTGCTTGCAGACTCAGCTTTCTCCCTGTGTTAATGTCAAGGTCTCGCTATGGCTTTGGATGTGGCCCAAACCCCAACCTTAAGGAGGTCAGAAGGTTATTGATCACATGCCATCAGAGAATGGCAGAAACAGTCATCCTGCTTTGTCAAGCATCATACTAGTTTTATTCCAGTGCAAGCATCAGATTTCTCTAATCAAATTTATTCTTTTTAAACCTGAAATCCCTCAAAAATTTGTGTCTCACATCATGCAAAGCTTCAGTTTTGAATAAAATTGAACATTTGTTATTCAGAAGTTATATTTAGAAGCAGGCCACTTGCAAGAAAATGTCCAACGTAAGCTCAACTTCTAAATCACTGTCATGGAAAGAATTTAGAGCCTATTATAGACAAAATTGGAAACCAGTAATATGATATTCACAGTAAGTGTGAAGCAGCAATTCAGCATGTAATAACACTATTTTTGAAGGTTGTTTATTTAAAAATAAAAAGATAGTAAGATCTGTTTATCTGAGAGCAGAATTCTGACAAGTAATGAAAAATAGGTTTTAAATTGATTACAATTTTCAGATTATATAAGTGTCATGAAAAGATCTGAACCATTTTTTCTGCAAGAAATTGCTCTGTTATCAGTAAATGACGCCACAATCCCAAGTATTAACTGACGAGACACAAATTCTTGGAAATTCATTAATCAAAAGTCGTGGGAATCGTATGGGACACTTGCTGTTCTGTGCAATGCAATTCGAGCCTAATCGGATTTCTTTCAGTTGTTCTGTCATGAAGCTGTTAATAATATGAGGCAGGGCATGGTATTTTCTTCCATCTTAAAAAAAAAACAAAAAAAACTAATATTAAATTTATAGTGAATGAAAAGAGCTGCTGAACACACAACATGCATCAACAAGTGTCTTTGTGGGTTTTCCTTTAATCCTAAACCGATTTTTAAAAAGCTTCAGTCCCAAAAGCTGAAACTTTTGATAACTGTCACACGTCGTCCCGAGTTGTTTGGCTGCGCTCTCTGTATTTATGACTCTTGCCAGGCATGTCAGTCGCTTAGTGGCTTTTTGTGTGTACGCTCTCAATGCACGTCAGTGATGAATGTTTGCATTCGAACGCTCTGACATCTTGATGCGCTACTGAGCTCCCTCAGAGAATCAGATGAAGAAGAGAGGTGCAAGAGAGATGGGATGAGAGAAGGGATGTGGGCTGAAACAAGCAGAAAGAGTGCAGATGTTAAAGAGGAGTGGAGCGTGAAAAGGAGGAAGCAGTGCAGAAAGAAGAAAGGGGAAGGATGGATGGAATGGTAGTTTTGGATGGGTAGATCTCTACGGAGGATAGCACTGGCATCTCTTTACCATGCTCTTCCTTTTACATCCATCACAAGAGACAGTTTTAGGGTCACTGGGATGTCTATCAAATCAAAATGGAAAGAAAAGCCTGTGTGTTAGCTAAAGCAGAGGAAGAGAGGGAAAGAAAGTGGAGTGGAGGAGAACATAATGATGGAGGGAGGTAAAAACGCGGAGAAATCGAGAGAGAGAGTGTAGGCATGATGGAAGAAATCAAGATTGATGTGATTGCTTGTCTGTGTGCGCGCGTGCCCGTGTGCGCGGGCCCTGGCAGGGATGGCGCGGCATGAAAACTGCTCCTTGTGTCTGAAGCCTCTCTCTGTGCCGCTCTGGTCAGATGGGCTTTTGATCCCGGATGACAAACTCCTGCAGGGACTGAATAAGAACTGCTCAGAATTACACCCAGTGCCACACTCCAGTACGTATTGCACTTTCCCCACAATCCCTGCCATGCTCCCTCTGGCACACTAAAACCCCATACTGCCTTCCAACTCTCCAGTTACCATAAATATCCAAACAAATCCTCCACAGTTTGTTCATCAAGTCAAAGTAAATTAAGACTCATTATGCTCATTAGTGCTATTATTCAAAGTAAAGTTTTGAATATTGACATGTAGCTCAGTCTACGCTGTTCATGCTATGGATATGAGTGATACCTCAAGTCATGTGACTTGTTTAGGAGATTGTGTTTAGCATTAGACATTGTGGGTGAAAAAATCCTATAGACTTTTTTTTTTAAGAAGGGCATTTTCTTCAGAAAATGTAAAAATCTTCAATAGCTAGGGTGACTCTGAAGCCCTGTCCTTACCAGACCAAATGCGATAGAAGGTTACCTTTCCATGTTAATCAGAGTTTGTCGTAACACCGGCCGTGACAACGATATTCATAGAGCAACATAGGGGAGATTCTGGTTTTTTTTTTTTTAGAATGGTTTATATTTCTGCAATGTTGTGGTTGACAGCTCAGTGATTATCTCACGCATGTTTTATGTACAATATTAAAATAGTTTTATCTGAGCTTTAATATAATTTACGTGACACTGTTATAGGGGTGGGACAAAATATCGATAGGGCAATATATCGTTGTCCTCCGTGCAATACGAGAATCGATATGCTGGCGCCAAATATCAATATTTTAATTAATAAAATAAGGCGCTCTAAATAGATTTCCCTTCTCCCAACATCGCTACTTCATGGCTTCTCGAGGTGGCGCTCAACACATGTAATGAGGGAAACGTGAACATAAGTTACCTAGCCTAAGAAAAAGAGGTTTTTAACAGGATATCAGACAGAAGTATGAGTGAAATAATAAATGCCTCAGCCACTTTTAATAAAGTCTGGACTCCTTTTATGCCATTGATGGGACAAATTAAATCGATAAAGAGTATGCGATATACAAGAACTGCCTGGTAAAAGTAAAGTGCACGGGCAATACCACGAACATGCATAGCCACTTGCAATGCCACCACCTTGATCTCATTGAAATGTTTGAATTTACTTAAAATGTTCAGTTTAATTTACAGACTGAAAAACTTTTTGTGCTGTTTTCTGACAGTTTGGACTTGAATAAAGAGAGAAAACCCGCACTTAACCTTTTCACAGGCATTTTGTTTTCATAGTTAGACAGATATTGTGATGTATCATTATAGAATTGTCTAGATATTGATTATCGCAGAATTGCTTTATCGTGATATTATCGGTATCGTGAGCCGTGTATCGTTTGGTAAGCATGGCTTCCCTCTGGTAACCTTACCTTTACTGATGTCCTGATTGGGAAACGTACCCTTTTATGCTCAATCAAAGTAAGGTTCTTTTTTTACATTCAATAGTGGCTGAATAAATTGTATTCCATTGTTGGTGAGGTTTATAATAATGTTTAATATTTTGTTTGTAGAAGGACTCATTTTACCTACCCTCTTTTGTGCCAATGGTCCATTTTCTACTTCATAGTACATGTTGGGAATAGGATTAATTTACCTGCATAATATCTCATTTGCCTTGGGTCATCGAAACGGGATATTAATCAAGAGGATAAGAACTGTTTTCTGCTTGTGTCTGGAATTGCTGTGTGGAGTATTGAATTTGGTCTGGACTGTTGAATAATTATGTACATCTACATTGTCTAGAAGAGTTCTTCTTTCACCTATGGACTGTGGCATATAAGTATTACCACATTCATTGCATTCGACATCATGCTCATATCATCCTGACTATTCATTTTGTATTTATATTTGTTGGTTGAGTCATTTGTACTATTGGATTATGGTATGTTAATTTGTTTTGGGTTTATTATTGTGCATTTCACTATTGTTTTTTTTTTTCATAATCTCTACGAAGAAAATCAGTTTTCTGTTCTATTGTTTTTTGTGACAGTTTAATGATTGTGATAAGTTGGTATGTAGATCCCTCCCCAAAAGACTTTCAGATAGTAAACTTTTACCCATAGAAGTACGAGTTTGTTATATCGTATCTTGAGGTACCTTGTGATTCCCACCCCTAATAGCCATAATGAAATATCCATACTACTGTAATTTACCTCAGATGTTAAAAATATAACAATAACTCAACATGGAGGCCACCATGATATGCATGGAGTCTCATGTATGGTTACCTAATTTTAAACATTTGTCAAAAATCCTGTTGATTTCTTTTAGGTACAACATGTGTTTCTATTTTACCCTATCCACATTGTGTGCACGAAATAGGCATGTCAAAACGAGTTATAGGGAAAAGCCAGTGTTTTGGGTAATGATTTTAAATCCTCCTAATGTATTTCAAGCCAAGTGATGGACATACTTCACCGTGACCAAAAATGATGCTTGAGTAGCAATGTAATGTAAAATTTGTTCAACTGAAGGCGGCTTGTTGTCAAAGAACTTAACCATGACTGGTGTAATTTACCACCTAAAAACATGACACATTGAACATCATAAAGATTTTAATTAACCAAATTTAGGTAATGAATCTTTATATTCGATTTTGGTTTTCGGCTAAATAAAAAACTTTAATTTGTGCTTTATTAGTTTATTTGTGCTGCATCTCTACTTTTATGTAAAACCATTTATGAAAAACTCCTCATGGAAATGGCTATCAATGTATTTGCAAACTGCTGCACATTCTGATGTTGTGTCTTTTTTTCACGCAATGCTGAAGGAAATTACTTATACTGTATTGGGAATGATGTGTGCATATGCTTTGGTCCTAATCTATTCTGTTTTGGCTCTCTTCCCTGCCTTTTCCTCTGCACATTTTTACCATGTTTCTCTCTTAAAGTATTTCGAGGTGCCTTGTTATGCCACTGTGTGTGTGTTTATGCATGACTGCAACGTTCGTATCGGGCCCCAGAAGCCGTTGTGCCTTCATTGTTCGCTTGTATTGTCCGGTTGTAGACCCGTCCCTCCCCCAGTCGCGACCCAGACTGTCATTAACCAAAGCCTTTGTGACTCTTTTATTTTAAAGTGGCCAAATGAGTATAAACCTCTTCATTTCAGTGGTAAATGAGTGACTTAATTAGTTTATTGCTAACCACTTTTTATTATAGTAGGCTAATCATCTTGAATAATTAGAAAAAATAACTTTGATAGTTTTCTGACAGGTGGTCCATTACAAACAACAATATAACTGCTCACATTCACTGCTATGAATTAAAGAGCTTGGTGGAAATGCTTGGCAATAAACACTTGGATTTAATTCGCTCTGCCTGTCTGAACACATCTGCCTTCCGCGCTTAAGTATTATCAGGCCATCATTACATGTACAAGATGCGCTCGACATCCTGTCTTTCCACCCCCTCTCTCTCTCTTCAACTGAAAGTTAGCACATTTGTCGGCTTGACAATAATGAATCTTATTTGGGATAAGATCAAAGCCAGACGACATAAGAACATTTTCACACAGAGCAATTTAGATTTGAATTTACATGTGAAACCCTTTCTTTAATTTCCTCATTGTTCTATTCCTCCACTCTGAAATTGGTTTCAGCTGTTTCTTCTTTTTCTGTTTCTTTCTTTCTGTCTTTTTTTGTTACTTGTTTATGCCTGTAGCATTGGCTTTGAGTCAGAGGATTGGAGTTTTGACAGAGGCCTTTCCATCGTTACTAATCAGCTTTCACACCAATAGATTTTTTCTTCAGCGTTTTTAAATGATGAGATTAGTACATCTTTATCAAATATTACATGTTCAAGTGCCTACTTTGCCTTTGAATAGAAGTGGTACCTCTGCAATGTGCGCATTCGCACCATTCATTGGTTTCTGGAAGCCCAGAAGGCCGTGTTTCCTATTATGCAGGATTGTGCAAGTGCCACATTAACATCTTTTCAATTTCTGCTTGTCATCGAGTGAGTTTATCGGTTATGCAGGATTAGTCTGTGAGAACTACTGTAGTTTATTATCTGAATTGGAATTATTTCAGTGCCATGCACTACTTGAACTGCAAGCTCATTAATTAAAAATTAATTAAAAATAAATTTAGGGCAAACTGACATGTCGGTTTACACAGTCAGCTAAAAGCTGATGAGTGTTTTTTTATTGTCTCTTTTCTCAAGGTCTCTGATGATTGGGATAGGAGAGGCCTGTAAATATTTGCTCCAAATATGAAGAGAAATGAAACTGTTGCTTTATTTGACTATGATGAAATGTGACCTGTGCTCATTTCTAAAAGATGAGTTTTACTCAGGCTTTTTAAAGCCACGGACCTACGATGCCATAACCAGCATCAAAGTTTACTCGCTTAATTGAAAGAGATTCATGATTTCACAGTTGCTCACAGATGAAAGTGTTTACAGTGCCACCACATGACATGACCGACACAGTAAATAACAAAGTACCCAAAGATAAATGGATCCTTTCATGATTAAAAAGAAGGCAGTGCATCTGTGCAAATATTCTGATCAATATTTCTGTGGTTACAATTCTTATCACAGGCGTCTGATGCTTTAGCCGCAGTGTAAGTCAGTTGTTTTCTTAGTAATTGGGCACGTGGAAGCCAAAGCTATGATTCATAACTTACTGTTTATGACCAGTATAGTTATAGCATCATAAAATTACTTAAAGGTATAGCGGAGGATCTTTCCGAATTTTAGATAAGAACCGCCCTCTCCACTTTTTGAAAAAATGCACATGCGTAACACACTACATGCTCCCGAGAGGGAACGCCTATTAAACGTGTGCGAGGTTCTCCTCGTGCACGCTCTGTTTACAAGTTGCTGTCGGCATCACTCATACAAGATTACTTTCCAAAAGAAGATTTGCACTTTTTCACCAAATAGCATGCCAAACTTTACCTGTCGAGTAGAAACTTCGCGACTGAGGCATCAGTGGGAAGCCCAACCTGTGTTTTCAGCGCACGCCATCGTGTGAAACAATCTCCCAAAAACACTCTGATCTTGTTTCTCTCTTCTGAGGCCTTTCTCTTCTTCTCATACAGTTCGTACAAACTTTTTCTCTTGCAACCCTCAGACATTTTCAAAGGACCCGGTGAAACGGCGAGCTTCAATGAATGGCTTAAACCGTAACTCTAGCTCACCACCACACATAAACACCTGAAAGTGCGCATGCGCAGAAAGCGAAAACTAAGGAACGAGCACGTACGACGGCCTTACGTTACATATCACCAGAATGATTGACACTTAGGTGGACCAATAGTTTACACTACCCACCCGGAAAAAGAAAATCCTCCGCTATACCTTTAACCTCAAAAGTCAATGATTTTAAAAAACTCTAGTCACACAAATTGACTCGATTTGATTGATTTAAATAGTTTGACATTAACATGATTCTAAGATAACGATATTATACTTATATATAGCTAAAAATACATTATATTATACTCAAATAATGGGTAAAATAATACATTTGAATTACAAAATAGGGAACTTACTTGAGCACGGAATCAGCATAAAATATAGATTTTTGAGGAATCATGTGATAACTTGAGTAATGGCTGCTCAAAATTCAGGTTTGCCATCACAGGAATGAATATATATATATATATATATATATATATATATATATATATATATATATATATATATATATATATATATATATATATATATATATATATATATATATATATATAATATAATTATATTTCACAGTGTCATTCATTTTACTGTTATTTTTTTATTTAAATCAATGCAACCTTGGCGAGTATTATAAACCTTTCAAAATAATTGTATAGACCCCAAACTTTTGAACATTTGTACTAAATTATTGTAGTAAACTATCTACAGTAAACTAATTATTTTAGTTAAAGGTATATGAGAAAGGTTGACATGGAGCACACTAAATCTCGAACCTTCGGAGAATCGCCTGTTTGGTAAAAAAAAAAAAAAAGGCAAACAGAGAAGAGAGTCTACTGGCAAAACGAGAACACGACAAGAGCACGTAATAAAACAAGCATCAACATTAGCTTTGCTTTTCAGAGATTGCAAGAAGAACTGAGAACTTTACAACTCGCTGTTGTAAAAGCGACGCAGAGATAGTGTTTTTATTACTCAACAGGAGTAAGGTGTTTTATTGAACAGATAAATTGCCACATGTAGCTCTCTAACAGAGTTCATTGTAAAGCATTGTCAGCTGTGAAGGGTCATTTCATTATGGTTGTTGTAACATTATGCTGGAATTTATTTTCAAGGAAGTACAATGTCTATTAATGGGTATACAGTAACTACAGTTACATCTTCAGCTTGTCAGCTTGATCTCTTAAGCCAGAGAATGTTTTTTTGAGCAGTAGGATAACCACATTCATCTGCACAGTCAGTTTCTGTTCCTATCACAACTTTAGAGTGTAGCGTTGTATGGACTACTTTTGTGATGTTTTATGGTGCTTTTGTTGGAACAAGAAAAAAAAGCTTTCATTGTATGGAAAGTGTGTTGTTAACATGCTTCAGAAATGTATTTTGTGTTAAATGAAATAGAGAAATTTGTAGAGGAATCACTTTAGGTTGAGTAAATGACAGAAGATTCATTTTTGAGTGAACTACTCCTTTAAGAGATTATTGAAAAGAGTTTGGAAGCCTCTCTTACTTTTTTAAATCAATTTAATATCAATTAAAATTTGAATAAATTAGACAGACTGATGTCAGTTTTGCAGAGATTTGATCTGTTCTACTGAAGCTGATCTCATTTGATTGTCCTTGAACTGCTGCTGCAGACCCCAAAGTCAGCCTTTATGTGACACTGGAGAGTATTTGTATTCAAGAATGAATTTAGTCATAATTCTCTGCATTTATTGGGTAAAAACAAACCATAAATATACTATAAATCCTATTAATACTTGATTGCATGATGGTTGTAGAGGACAGGGAAGGCTATTAAATTGTGTAATGGAAATTTAGAGTTACATCTAGTAACTCTAGTTCATCCCAACATTTTCAACTGAAAATGTGTATACAGTCCAGAGTTAGACTTTATGCATTTTCCGTAAAATACAGTTGTTCAGAAATAAGTGGTATAATTTGTTCAAAATCAGAGATGTGTGTTTACATTGTGTGTGTGTGTGTGTGTGAGAGGGAGAGAAATGCTGTCAGTGTTTAACTTACAGAACACCATCTGGCAATAAAGAGTAGAAAGACTGTCTGTTTTCGGAAATATCATATCCTCATATCATAATCATAGATTAATTTTTCTCCAAATATTGGTCCAAAGCAGAAAAATAAGAGACAAAACAAATTTTTTCAAATTTTTTTTTTGCATTTTTTAAGTAGCAAGCCACAGTTTTTCTCTCATGTAAAAACACACAAAAACAGAAGCACACATTACACACATTAGGGATGCATTAGAGGCCCCGGTGGCTTAGAGAAAGCTTCGAAATGGAGGCTCTTTATCTTCATTTTGCTCCATTGAACGTGCGCTACAGCCAACATAGCTAGCATGGGACTAAAAGCATTACAATAAACACCCCACCACTTCCACACTCCCTGTCTCTCATTCAAGTGAAATTTATATTTACATTAAGTCATTTAGCGCGTGCTTTCACCCAGAGAAATGCACTTACATCCCGGAATAAACAATAGCCAACAATAACCATAATCTATAAATATATCAAATGCTGATATCGCATAAAGAATACTGAAAACCAATCCAGTGCCCAAACTCATGTATTGCATTTAAGATTTCTTTTCATTTTTACTGTAGGTCTAATGTATACTATAAGTAGCTGCATTGAATGTGCAAAGTTTAAAAATCAAGTTTGTAACCACCAAAAAAAAAGGCAAAGTCGACATCATCATTGAAATATGTATTGTAATAATTACAAAGCAACAAAATGCAATACATTTCAGTGGAGACATGTCAGACTTTAGGGGGTTGCTTAGATGATATGAATGCATACAGAGAACATGCATTTATATTATCCAAGCAACCCCCTAAAGCCCAATCTGCCTAAGTTGAAATGTATTGCATTTTGTTACTATGAGTAATAGGCCTACATAAGAAGTAAAAGCAGCATGATACAGTATCATACAACCATTTCTCTAACATACTGTTTCACTGTTTTCTTGTCTGTTTTCATAAATAATACAATCCATCTTGCCTGTTTTGACTAGCAAAAGACTGACAGTTACTTCATCAAAATCAAAATTGTGTGATACGTCAAACCCTCAAAATATGCAACAAGAAATTGTAAGGCAAATAACAGATTTTGGTTAAAATAGTCTTAGATGAGTTTTTAAAGGAACACTCCATTGTTTTTTCATATTAATCTACACTCACCTAAAGGATTATTAGGAACACCTGTTCAATTTCTCATTAATGCAATTATCTAATCAAACAATCACATGGCAGTTGCTTCAATGCATTTAGGGGTGTGGTCCTGGTCAAGACAATCTCCTGAACTCCAAACTGAATGTCAGAATGGGAAAGAGAGGTGATTTAAGCAATTTTGAGCGTGGCATGGTTGTTGGTGCCAGACGGGTATTTCACAATCTGTTTCTGAGTATTTCACAATCTGCTCAGTTACTGGGATTTTCACGCACAACCATTTCTAGGGTTTACAAAGAATGGTGTGAAAAGGGAAAAACATCCAGTATTCGGCAGTCCTGTGGGCGAAAATGCCTTGTTGATGCTAGAGGTCAGAGGAGAATGGGCCGACTGGTTCAAGCTGATAGAAGAGCAACTTTGACTAAAATAACCACTCGATACAACCGAGGTATGCAGCAAAGCATTTGTGAAGCCACAACACGCACAACCTTGAGGCGGATGGGCTACAACAGCAGAAGACCCCACAGGGTACCACTCATCTCCACTACAAATAGGAAAAAGAGGCTACAATTTGCACAAGCTCACCAAAATTGGACAGTTGAAGACTGGAAAAATGTCGCCTGGTCTGATGAGTCTCGATTTCTGTTGAGACATTCAGATGGTAGAGTCAGAATTTGGCGTAAACAGAATGAGAACATGGATCCATCATGCCTTGTTACCACTGTGCAGGCTGGTGGTGGTGGTGTAATGGTGTGGGGGATGTTTTCTTGGCACACTTTAGGCCCCTTAGTGCCGATTGGGCATCGTTTAAATGCCACGGCCTACCTGAGCATTGTTTCTGACCATGTCCATCCCTTTATGACCACCATGTACCCATCCTCTGATGGCTACTTCCAGCAGGATAATGCACCATGTCACAAAGCTCGAATCATTTCAAATTGGTTTCTTGAACATGACAATGAGTTCACTGTACTAAAATGGCCCCCACAGTCACCAGATCTCAACCCAATAGAGCATCTTTGGGATGTGGTGGAACAGGAGCTTCGTGCCCTGGATGTGCATCCCACAAATCTCCATCAACTGCAGGATGCTATCCTATCAATATGGGCCAACATTTCTAAAGAATGCTTTCAGCACCTTGTTGAATCAATGCCACGTAGAATTAAGGCAGTTCTGAAGGAGAAAGGGGGTCAAACACAGTATTAGTATGGTGTTTCTAATAATCCTTTAGGTGAGTGTATGTTATTCCCTTAACTAAGACGAGTTGATACATACCTCTCTCGTCTCAGTGCGTGCACTCAATCGCTCTGGCGCGCGGCGACACTTTGATAGCACTTAGCTTAGCCCAGTTCATTCATTAGGGTCCAAACAGAGATGAAGCTAGAAGCGACCAAACACCTCCACGTTTTCCCTATTTAAATACGGTTACACGAGTAGTTACACAACCAAGTATGGTGACACAAAATAAAACGTGGCACTTTTCTAAGCGGGTAAAAAGGATAACTATAATGTTTGGCAGAATAGCACTTGGGAGCACTTCGACTCGACGCAGTAAAAAGTCACGTTGGTTCTAATGACAGAAGTGAGAGGGAGAGGACTTTTCAGGAGTGATGATATTACTGCGCAGAGTCGAAGTGCTCCCGAGTCCCAAGTGCTATTCCGCCATACATTATAGTTATCCTTTTTACCCGCTTAGAAAAGCGTCACGTTTTATTTTGTGTCACCATACTTGGTCGTGTAACTGTATTTAAATAGGGAAAATGTGGAGGTGTTTGGTCGCTTCTAACTTCATCTCTGTTTGGACCCTAATGAATGAACTGGGCTAAGCTAAGTGCTATCAAAGTGTCGCCGCGCGCCAGAGCGATTGAGTGCACGCACTGAGACGAGAGAGGTATGTATTAACTCGTCTTAGTTAAGGGAATAACATGGTTTAATATGAAAAAACGATGGAGTATTCCTTTAAGGGTGCTTTCACATTTGGCGTGTCAGGAAAGCGAGTGAGAACACACTCAAACACAGTTTTATCGATTCATACGTCATCAATAGCAGTTCACTTCCGGGATTTAGTAAGACTGCATTCATATCAGCAGCAAACTGTACTTGAGTTCACATGAACCGTACCCCAGACCACCCTCTGGTACGGGTACACACCCCAGTTTGGAAAAAAACTGCGTTCACATCATCCAAACAAACCTAACACTGATGTCAATCGAACGCGCACCAAAAGTGCTGTGTTAATGCAACCTTAAAATAGTGAACAATTTTTTAGCAAAACTTTTTTAGATTTTTGTTTTCTGTTATTGAATGAAATGGGTTTTTTTTTATAATTTGAATTTTATAGTTTGAATGATTTTTTGTTTAAATTATGAAATTCTGAATTCTTTGGAACCGCCTTCATGTTGGTGCAGTAGAGCGAATATGATGCCTTAAAATTCTTGGTAGGCAGCTTGCTAGGTGTTGAAATAGATCAAAGGTCTTGGTAAATTTCTGTCTAGGGCACTATATTGTGTTGTTACAGCAAACTCTACAATCTGTAAGGCAGTCACCTGGGTACAGCAATGAATGAATCACCTGAGTGCGCCATGTCAGGTTACATCTGTGTAAATGACACAAATAAAGAGAGACAGAAAATTAGGGGCGAGGAGGACGGAGCGAGGTTCCTCTGTCTTAGGGAGCTAATATTGTTACATGTTTCATTGGATAACCAACATGTGGTGAGGATAGCATACTGTAGCTTACAATCAGGCCTGTTCTGTGCATTTTGTCCAAAATGCGTACTTTTCCAGGATTGAGGAACCTTAATTTTAACATTAGAATGTGATGATTCCTTATATACACAATAAATTTAAGAAGTAATTTAAGAGCCAACTAAAAAAGAGGATCTGCAAGAACATGGTAATAAAAATGCATTCTCTTTGGAACTTTTTGAAGGACAGCTAGAATTGAAACAAGTTTCAAGATGTCTTTTGGAAACATCACAGATCTCAAAAGCTTTGAGATTTCACAAAAAAACACTGCCATAATGTTTTCATAATTTGTTTACTTATTCTGTTTTATTAAAAAGTTTTGTGTGCACAGATTCATTTATTTTCTCTTGTTTGTTTACCTTTTCATCTATTTTATCAAAAAGTTCATTTGATCTGTTTACTCAGCATTGATCAGCCTGTCATCTAACAGTTAAAGATGTAAATGGTTTGTTTGCAGTGGAAAAATGGGTTTGAAAATTGCATATCTACACAAGTTGCTTCAGAACATCAGAGTTGGTCTATTTCGGCATCTTCTTGTCATTTGTACATTTTCTGGAGCAAATGGGAGAGAGTGACTTGTTTTACAAATGACTTTGCAGCCAAAGATCTGTGGGCAACGTGCTTTGGAGTAAGTAAGAGAATGACACCCAAGGCAATCAATCTCAGTTATCTTTCTAGTTGTTTTTTGATTGAACATTGTGGTTGTTTATGAGGAAGCTAGCCCTCTTTTCAGCCAGCAGTGAGAAGGTTCAAGCTTTGGAGCTTCAAATCAGCATAGTTACTCTATGGTGAATTTATTCAGCAATGAGTCATACTTTATTCTAAGCACAGGACTGAACACATTACCGCTGTAAACAGTGTATCACTGGAATGGAAATGTGATATTATTTACTGTATGGTGTAGAGTTAAATCCAACAAACCTTCAAACACAATAAAGGATTAGAACAAAAATCCCCAGTACAGAAGTTTGTTTTGATGAATAAACTTCGAGAAGTAAACTTTCACTTGACTTGGCCTCATGAAACAAAAGCAGAACGAAGCCATTCTTACCATTCTTCTTTTTCAGCAATAAAATACTTTCTCATATACCAGTTTAATGTGTATCTATAAGCAGTGTTGGGTTAAAAAAAGTTGGGTTACATCTTCAACAGTGTAATTAGATACTGCACTAATTACTCTCTCTAAAAAGTATTGCATTCCTTATTACTAATTACTTTCTAAATCCCATCAACCTTAGGATAGACATGAAACATGAAATCTTTTAATTCTTTCAAATAACTAATATAAGATTGCATAAATTATTCTTAAACTGACCAATTTATTTAAAGGGGGGGGGGGCATACATTTTAACATTAGACGTTACATTTTGATGTTAAATCTACACAGTATTTAATGCAGTTACATCAGAAGTGACATTAAATGACATAAATATTAAGACGAATCCCTTACTTTACATTTTCAAGGGAAAAGTAATTAAATTACAGTAATTAATTGTATATGTTGAGATACTTTCAACATTGCTGTGTTTGTTTGAGCCACATGTCAACTTTTGGCAAAATCAGTGGTGTGGTTTTGGACCGGACTACTTGTTTGTCCATACAGTAAATCAGGAAATCTGTTAGGAAATGATTCTTTTTTTTAATTATATATATTTTTTTGTATTATTATATTATTTTTTATAGAATAATTTTCGCACATGCACACTTTCATGCATCAAGATGTGTTTTGCTAGGTTTGATGTCAATAATTGTTCTTGCTCTTAATGTGACTGATCACAAAGTGTCTGAATGTTTTGAATTTAACAAATGCACGTAGATTTGACAGCAATGGTTTTTGGGGATTAATGGCTTAAATTTGATCTGTTAATCAACTATTTGACTCCAGAAGTCTTGGCAATGTTGTATGGACCATTTTTATGGTGCTTTTTGGGAAATGAGTAACACGGACATTGTGCAAAATATCTCTTTTTCATCGTCAATCTTATAACGACACTCATTCTGAACATTAGCACACTTTATGTTCAATACAGGCTTGTTTTCTTAGTAAACTATGTGAGAAGGAATAAAGTTGATGGCTCTGTGTGTTTGTTTGTGTGTTTGTCTGCTGGTGACTGATACTGGCATAATGGATGAAGCGTAGACCTTAATATGCACAATCAATGCTTAATTGGTATCCGCTGAAAACAAATTATTCCTCCGAAAATGAGTTTTCTGGGTCGGGTCGTTATAGGGTAATTAATTCAGCTGTTTAATCGCTTTGTATTGCTGTTTGTTTTTTCAAATTTTTTAAATACATTTTTTAGGACATTTACTGAGTTAAATTTGTTGAAATTCTCAAACATTGATTGAGAGTGATAGGAAGTTGGAGGGTTTGCCATTTTTGTTTTTGCTATTCTCGGTTTAAAACGCTATTGTCACCAGTTGGATTAGAGCAGAAAATCAATTTAAAAAAAATGAACTGACTGACCTGCACATAAACCCCATTGCTTTTGCAATATGTTGTGAAACACTCTACACAGTGAATTGCCTAAATTCAGCTTCAATGAAATGTCCTTCAGTAAAGACAGGTCAGTTTTAAAACAGGCAAATGTTGCTTGAATGAAAAATGGTTGTTGTGCTGTAGTCTAAAGTAGTAATATTTCACCATTTTGGTGTTTTTGCCATTGTGGCAGTGACATTATAGAGATGACTGTACTGTTTGTAAGTTGCTTTGCATAAAAGCTACTTCTGGATGAAAAAATGTAAATAAATGCAAACAGATTCAAACTTGCATCTCCCCCTTTGAGCACCGTGACTTTTACATCTGATATTTCTCAATATAGTTGTTGATATTTTTATGTTAGCATTGTAGGCTATAGTATGCTACCCCGTTGAAAAGACAAATGTAGCTGGTCACTACCTAATGTTGTGTTGGATGCTGCCAGACTTTTTATAGGTTTGTTTCAACCAAAAAATTTAAATTGTCATCATTTACTCAGATTTATTCACTCTCATGTCATCATAACCACCTTAAACTAGCCTGGTCCAACATTGAAAGAAACTTGTGCTGGTCTAAGCTGTTTTTTTTTATTAGCAGGTTGGACAAGAAAGCTCTTTAAATATGTTTAATGTCTATTTTGTTAGCTCTTTCTAAAAATCATAGCTTGTAACAGCCTGTAAAATGGCTCATATGACAGCCAGCCTTCCTCTTCAATAAACACCCTTATGATACATGGAGAACTCTGTCGAGAGAAGCACATATGGCCTAAAATTCAATCAACAACATGTTTAAATGTGTCATACAAAGAATTATGTAATGCACTTACGCTGTGAGTAATACTATAAATATCCAGCTATAAACTTGTCGTTTTATTGAACAGGTTACATTTAAATTGGAATGTTTGCACCTATGCTCGTATATAAATTGGTCACATATTCAGTATGCGGTTTTCTCTAGATTGCAGTGTAGATATCACCTTGTTTCCTAGTTCCTTCATGGTACCGTTTTTAATTTGTCAGATAACCATTAGAAATAGGTCACCTTGATTGTAACTGACCTCTTAAAATGGAAGAAAACACACAAACTTATTGCTCTCATAGTTTCAGGCACAAAAGCCATATGCCTTAGAAATCAAAAGTGTGTTTGTTATTTTGTTGAATTATTGCTTAATTTATTGCTTAGTTTATTGCTTTAGCAACTGCCGACTCAGTAAATGAATTCAATTAATAACTTGAGTGATGTTCTCTAGGGTAAAGGACACTGAACAAAGAAAAAGGACTATATATTTACAGTATACTTCATTTAATTGTCACTCAGCAAGACTTATGCTTAAAGTCAGCATGAAATCAGAAGAATTGAGCCTGGTTTCTTTCTAAATACATGTTGCTAGTTGTATTGCGCATGATTCATCAGTGGATGTTTTTCCAAAGGAGGAAAAAAATTATAATATTTCAGCAAAATGTAATAACGCCTCTGAAATGACTTTCCTTTTTGGGTTATTTTTTTTCTACCTAGACTGTAAAAGATTGTTATCCTGTAGCTAAATATAAGTTATTCAGGTAATATTTTGGGTAACTGACTGTGCAGTTACTGTGTTTCTAGTTTAATATCTTTTTTTAATGAAAATATGAAAAATAAATGGAAGTAAATGATTTGCAAACACTATTACATGTTGAATTCAGCATCCATGCCTTCTCCATCCATATATTGTGCCAGACATTCTTGCCCAAACAGGTACTTTTGGAGTCGCTCTTTAATATGTGGAAGCTAATGCATGTTTATTCATGTTTTTAGACCTTGATGATGTCTCAGATGCCAATAATCAGTCCATTGGTTCCATTTCAAGACATATTTTTATTGAGTGGACTGTGTGTGTGTGTTAGCTATCATTCTGTCTATCGTTTGTTCAATCTGACGTTTGTTCGCTCTATCGGTTTTTTATCTATCGCTCTATGTATATTTTTTTTTAAATGCAGTTTTAGACCTGTATGTGTGTGTGTGTATGTTCTTCAAAGCAGATACTACAGTAAATTCTGACTCAAAAGCCCATAATTAGTCAGTTTTATGAAAAAAGATTAATTGAACATGGATCACTTCACACACCCCACCGTCTCTTTCTTCATTAAATCAATTATTGAGGATCCGTTCTTATAATTGCGGCGTCAGACCAGTGACATTTGATCGTGTGTTAATTAAACTTTTTGCCCTCACTTGCTTAAAGAAACAACAGAGCATTAGCATGCACCCACACAAACACTCTATTTCAGTAATGTGTCAGATAGGAAATGCATATTTTCTTTTTTCTCGCTTTCCAAGCTGTACTCACTCATGCCACTAAAATACATTTTATCTGTATCTCATTAATTTACTGTTTTTCTGTTTTCTGTGTATTTCTGACAACCTGTCAGAAAATGAATTGAAAAACGAATGTAATGAAGTCTGTCAACTGAAGACAGTAAAATGTGGATCCGTTTGTTTTCGATGGCTAATAAATATGATTTTTAAAGATTTAACAAAAGTCTTTTCAGACAGTCTTCTCAGATGGTGCAAAATAGTCTTTTTTGGCTTCAGTGTGAGGCATTTATTGGCATTCTGTCGACAAAATTCAGTTTAGGTCAGCAGTTAAATTAGATTGGCTCTTTAAATTAGCAGGTATACTGCTCTGTTCCAAAACCTAGTGAATATGCCTACCTAGACAGTATTTTAAGGTAATGAGAAGGATGCTTCATAAGGTAGGCAGCAACATTATTCTGCCTTCTAAGATATCTCATTTTGATCAAGGCAGATGATTCCATAATGCATTGCGACGATAGCGAACCAAGTTGAGAGAAAAGTTGAATAAAATTACACTGTACCGAAGTACTGAAAAGCTAAAAATATGATATTAAATAGTTATTAGAAGCTTTGCACACCTGTGCTTTCATAATACGAGTGAATTGAAACTTGTTTTGCTTCCTCGCACTCTTCCTCCCCATTTCTCTCTGTGTTTGTGCCAACATAATATTTATGGCTGTTCGGTGTATCATCGCGCACACACGCACACAGACACTTCCTATTAAGTCTTTCAAGCACCTGTTTATTCATATTACCTCTCTAGAAATTAGCATATACTTATATGCAGACCAATTTGTGAACAGCCTTATTATTCACAAATGCAATTAAATAAACATGTGTTGCTCTAATAATGATAATCAGAATTCATTTTCACCATGCTTAACCTCATGCATTAACCATATGCTCAAGCTGGGAGCACTCTTGATGATTTGTGGTGTTTGATGGTTTGTACACACGTATACAGTATGCATGTGTGTTGGATTTGGAACATGCATTCCATGATTATACTTGAAATTAATTGGCAGCTGCATAGTATGAGGAAGTGTAAGACTCGTGTATCATGTGCGATTAATTCATTGAGACTTCAGTCTAGAGTCCCAGTGTCCCAGTGCATGCATAAACTATTGTTTCCTTGTGCCTTCGCTGTGAGCAACAGAAGCAAGTTTCTTTAGGCACAAAGAGAGCGTTTTTGTTAAATGAGGCGTGCGGCTGATAATGAAATGTATGAATTGTATTTATTGTACAGATTCTTTGCACTGTTGCACACGTACATGCCCAGTCAGGCTGTTTTATTTGTTTCATTTGCCTTCCCCAGTCTGTGTGGTATGAATAAAATAACTTGGAGTGCCTGTATTTCTCAGGATATGAAGTGAAATTATGCCTACAGTACAGAGATATTTTCTGTATACCTGAACTGACTCTTAAAGATGCCTGCATTTCATGTTTTTAGAGTAAATGCTAATGCATAATTAACTTCTTTGTGTAAACCATATTTTTTAATTGGCAAGAAATTGAGTGCATCTTTAAAATAACTTATAATTAATGTTTCTTTAGACTTTTTTATTTGTATAATAAGACAAAGGCAAATTGATGGTTTGTTTCAGTATTTTAGCATCAGCTACTATAGTTATTAATATTTTCATATAGTGTGAATTTTTATATTTTCCATTTCATTTTAATTTTAGTTTGTTTGATTTTATCATTCTTTTGTAAGCTTTTATTTATTTTTATTTCTGTTTTAGTTATTTTAGTACACCGATTGAAACCAAATTAAGATAATACATTTTGCCTCAGCATCTAGCTGAAATAATAAAAGTTTACTTTTATTATAGTGTATTTTATTCCGAATAACTTTAATTTTAAGTAATGAAGTTTTGGTTTCATTTTAGGTTTAATTAACTATAATTACCCTGGCTTCTTAGTAAGAAACCAATGAAATGTGTTTCCTGTCTTTTAGTTGAACAATATTTTTGATAATTTACAATATTATCCATCAGTTTTCCTTTTTCCTAGTTTGAATTGGATATTTCCGGGGTCATCCATCAACTCAGACGACTAATTTGTGATCGAGGGCTTTGATGGTAGTTGTGAAACCAGAGACCCGCATGCATGCAAAGCCTGATGGGGAGGGAGGAGGGAGGGGGAAACTTTCAGAGACGTTCCAAGTGTTTGTTTTTGAGAACTTCCAAACTAGGACATCTCTGTGCTTCTAGTTCAGCCCTCTGGAGAGCTCCAGAGAATGTTAAACATGTCAATTTCACTCAATATTGGAAGTCGATAGTTTTCCTGAACACTTCTGCTATCTCATTTTCTTTGGTCTCTGATTTAGGGTTGATTAGTTTAAGCAATGGTAATTTGTTCACAGATTTCTTTGTTTTGGTAAATGTACATTTAAATGACAAATACCTGTATAGATTGCAATGGCAATAGTTGCAAAGTCTCTTTGAAATAAAGAAGGTTTGTTAATTAAATTGTGTTCTTTTTTGGCAATTTCTCTAAAAGGTCTATGAATACATTGCTGCCATCTGTTACTAAAACCTAAAAATGTCATCCCTTTTATCTGGCTGCTAATTAATTTGCAATCTGGAAATGCATACATGTGCCGTGAATGTGGCCCAAAGGAGTCAGCTATTCACTTGGGATGTAAACTCCCTTGATATCAAAACTAGCCAATTAGCACTTAGTAATGAGCATTTTTCGATAGCTGATGCATTTTGGACTAAACTCTTCACTTGATGCCCTTAGCGTGTCAGCCAACCATTGTATAAGTGAACTTGGCATGATTTGAAGTATGTAGGGCTACACTCCTCTTGTTTTAGCTTTCGAATCTGGTACCACTTTACAGTAAGGTCTCATTTGTTACCATTAGTTAAAGGTGCAGTAAGTGATTTCTGAGAAGCACTGTCGATATTTGAAATCAACTCAAACAAACACACCCATCCCTTCATTGCTCCGCCCCTAAAATGGCAAACATGCAATGCAGGAGTGGATGTCTCTTTATCATAGCTGAAGCGAAGCAAAATAATGCTTCGTGAAAAATAAAGCGAAGATGACGAATGACAAGGAAGGAAGAACAAAAAATTAGCATACAGTACACAAGAGTATATACAAGCAAGAGTTAATTGGTCACCAGCAGCACATCTGCTCCAGACAAACGGGGTCGCTCAAAACTCTACTTTTACTACAGCTAACATTACACCAACAGCAGAGCTTAGTTCTGTGAAACATTGCAAAACCAATGTTACTCAAGTATGGAGCAGAAACAACCCAACATCTGCGTCAGTTTTCAGGCCTTCCCGCTTAGATCTCTCCTGGGCTGGAAAGCTTTTCTAATATTAACGCGGTTCCTAAAGCTCTTGCCTGATCATAATCCTTCTTTTTCCAGTGATATTCCTCTGAGCTTTTCTCTTTTGTAATGTCTCTCAGACATCTCTCTTTCTACAGTCTTTCTTCAAATCTCCCTCTTGCTCTCTCTCTCTCTCCTCCCCCATCATGAGTGGACACGCCCCCTACTGCCGATTGGCTACAAGTGTGTTGTGGCGCTCGGTCCGATCCACTTTCAACAGCTTTTTTCAGAAATCGCTTACTGCACCTTAAAGGCATTAGATAACATGAACTAATAATGAACACTATATATTTTTAAAGCATTTATTTTTAAATCGTATACCTTTTCGATATTAGTGAAAATACAATTGTTTGTTGTATGTTCATGTTAAGTCACGTTGCATTAACAAATGTTAACAGATATAATATAAAGTGTTACCTAGAATTTTATTTATATTTTTCCTGTTAAGTAATTGCAGTAAAGTTCAGTTCGTTAGCATTAGTTAACATATAAACTAACAATGAACAATATGCCTGTTAATGATGCCACATACTGTATTTTTAACATTTTCAGTTTTATAAATTAGTTAATGAAAGGAGATGAATAATGGACAATAGTATATTTATAAATTAACCTGAGTTTCAATAGCTTCGAAATTGTTGCTCATTGTTAGATCATGGTTCCTGATTTATTAACTAATGTTAACGTTTTGAACCTTAATGTAAATTGTTATCATTGAAATGAAAAAAAAAAATGGCAAACTGCTTTATCTACTCCCATAAAACATTAATATATTGCAAATATATTACCAAACAAGGTCTTTCTCATTGCCTGACGAAGACCTTGTGTGGTCGAAACGTTGCATTATATTAAAGTTTTATGGGAGCAGATAAAGCAGTGTGATGGTTTTTTCATTTCTTTGATTTTGACTTTTTTTGAAGGAGCACCTGCCCAAGTTTGAATATGCGCACACTATTTCAAATTGATATTTGTATGAAAAACTCCACCTTGATGCTAGGATGTTGTGAGTGGTTTGCTCATTCATGTTCCTTGCTCTGTACAATTAATTTTGCACAAATTTCACTCTGGCAATTTCGCCAGTCGCAATTTACCCACCTGGTCCAGGAGTCACCAAGATCAGCTGTTTTACAGCTTATTCTCTGCTTGCTTTCCTGGTCTGTGCTTGTGTATACTTGCGCACAGAAGCACACAGAGCCACATAGCCTGCAGACTCAGTAAAGTAATTAGGCAAGTGCTTTGTTTACAGACCATCTAATTGTAATCACAGTGTTTACAGTGTGATGCTAATTACAATAGCTTTAATTTGTTTATGCCACATCCCTGTCCTTCATTCAGCGTATGAGTTCAATTGCAGTACATAGAAGACGTTTTTTTGCTTCTCATGTTTGGTTCGGTTTTATATAAATTTTTTGTGCTCTCACGCTTGTGCATTGTGTTTGTGATCGTAAAGTGTGTTGTGGTTTACAGTGCTGTTCTTCTGCATGTGATCCATTTATATGTGGGACCATTACAAACCGATAAGAGAAAAATTGTGAGGTTGATTATGCAACTTTTGGTTGAGGTACACATCGATATTAAGGGCTCTCAGCATAAGCCAGAGATCCTCTTAAGAATCCAAGAATTTCACTAATGACATCCTTCATCCGCAAACAAACACACACACACACACACACACACACACACACACACACACACACACACACACACACACACACACACACACACACACACACACACACACACACACACACACACACACACACACACACACACACACACACACACACGAGAGAGGGTGAGAGAGGGAACATCCATCAAGTTCAATTGCACTTTAACTTGTCACATGTGCCTTTTTAAGCGTTTATAAGGAAGAGAAAATACAAGATAACTGAACAAAGCAAATTTGAAGTTTTGAGGTGTGGGATTTATCTCAATATAGTTGTTGTTTATTTCCCGTAAAGGCAGTAAAAAATGGTTTCTGTGTTCAATAACTGTGTTCATTTCTGTTTTTTTGGATAATCCAGTGAATATACTTAAGTTAATTAATAAAATAATCCAGTTTCACTAACACAATGAAAATACTTTAACAAATGAAAGGTAATTTGATTATTTTCTCCTTTTAACTTGGCACAAACTAGAAAAGAAGATCATTGATGGTAACCAAATGATTTACCTGGCATTTGTGCTAAAACAGCTTCACATCATGTAACAGTTAAAAACAGACATAAAACTGTTATTACCTTTCTAAAATAGTTAAAACTTTCAGTTATGGCTGGGTGAGCCGAAAAACAAATGAATGGATATTGTTCTTAGAGCCTCATAATAGTGAAAATAACTAATAGCATTAAAGAAATAAATGAGACATCAGCGTTTCATTAATATTCATGACATGAAATACCATGCAGCAAATGTTAAAGGGTCTTTACTGACATTATTTTTTTTTACTTCGGGAATTAGGACCGATGCATAGTTGGTTACGGTGGAATCAGTCAGCCCCTAAATAACAAGTTCTTCCTATTTTTGACTGGTTTGGTACAATTCCTGCTCTGTACTTTTAGCCTTTATGTGCAGTGATGTTGAACACAAAAGTATGGGATGAGAAAGGGCTGATGTTTGACAAGAAAGAAAAGGGACTGATGTGATGGAAAAAAGGCATAAAAGGAGAAAACACATTATAACTGTAATAAAACCCACAGCAAGCATTTGTCTTGGGAATGATGCCTCCTGCATAATCATGTTGGGGAAACACTTCTGCAGTCATCACACAAACAGTTGGGAGTGAGCGTGATCCAAATATGAGTCCTGAGAGAGAAAGAGTGTGTGTTTGAGCAAGGTATGAAGGGGTCTTTGGGTCCACATTCTGATTTGTTCTTTTGACATGATGCTCATTGAACAGATGTTGGTGTAGATTGAAACTGTTCTCCAGCAGGTGGTTTTGTTTGTGAGTGTGTGTGTGTGTGTGTGTGTGTGTGTGTGCAAATTTGTGTTTATAAGGCCTTTGGAGAATATTTGAGATTAATCCTGATTTCTCACATCCAGCAGTTTAGTAGGTGTAATGTAGGTCTAACATTTTCTTTTTATAGTTGATGTTGGTGATTTGTATTGATGTTTTTGAAAATGAGTTTGATGTTCTTAATGGAATATTAAAGTGGAATAATAAAGATACCAAAAATATAGAGTGGAGAGAAATGAGAGGGGGGAAACTCAATGAAGGATTATAAAAATAATAGTTTATATAAGTATAATAATATACGATAATTACAATTCTGGTCTGATGATCACAATGGTGTTGTGCCTCTCTCACATGGGTCCATTTCATTAGAATCTTATCTAAATGGTGACATCGAAATGCATGTTTGTGCATGTGTTATCACTGTACGGTTGGTTTCTGTTGTGTGTGTGTGTGTTTGTGTGAAACATGCTTCTCTTCATGCATCAGTTCATGGCTCCAGGTGTCTCCTCTAGTTATCTCGTCAGACCATACACATAAACGAATGCACGCTCTCAAACACACACACACACACACACACACACACACACACACACACACACACACACACACACACACACACACACACACACACACACACACACACACACACACACACACACACACACACACACACACACACAGAGAATGGAACAAAAGATGTAGGCAATGAAGACATGAGAGCGAGCAATACCGCTTAAGATGCAGATATGAACCTATTTATCTCATCCATGATTTCCCTCAATGCCATGCTCAGCTTGTTCACTGCAATGTTTTCCCCTATTTTCTTCAGAAACATTCCCAGCTGGCCCAATCTACCTATAGGAACTTATCAGATGGAGGCCTGTCTGAAAGTACTCACACAAAAACTGCATAAACATCTTCTTTGACTGAAGACAAAACATGTCCAGGGTTCCACAGAATTCACTCAAGTATTTGTTAGAGGAACTGTCCACAGCTTTTTACATTAATGTATGCTTTTTACATTCTTAATTCTGCTCTCAAATCAGTGCTAGAACTCGCATGGGAAAATATGTTTATTTCAATGACTGTCCTTTGCTTTACAAAAACAGTCCCCATGAAATCAATTTTGGAGTTATGTTGCTTTTAGTCAAGCTTTGAGGTCATTTATGTGCGGGTGCACTTTTAACAGGTATACGCAATGAAAATTTATAGTCTGTTTCTTCTGGGTAAATGAGCAAGAATATTGATTAGCCAGTAGCAAATCGTTTTTGCTAAGCTTTTATTTGCTTAGGATTTTTTTGCTTGCTTTGTCGCCTGCCAGTTGAAAATTGTGAAGTCTGATTGCTCAGATAAGTAATAGCACGCCTCATCTCAACAAACCGTGTTGAGGTTATCTTTCATGTTTGTGGTGCAGGACGAGACGCATGCTTTATCTAAACTATTGATTTGTAGAACAGTAACGTCTTTCCAGAAGCTGTGAAAATAGTGCATATATTTCACTAATATTGTGTGTGTGTATATATATATATATATATATATATATATATATATATATATACACATACATAAACAATAAATATATATATTTTAATGAAATATATGCAACATTTTCACAGCTTCTGGACAGACTAATATATATATATATATTGATTATAATAAGAAATGTCTTTTTGAGCACCAAATCAGCATATTAGCATATCTTCCATCACAGGAATTTTTAAATATATTAAAATGGAAAGCCGTTATATTAAATTGTATTAATAATATTTCACAATATTACTTTTTTTTTATCAAATAAATGCAGCCTTGAGGAGAGAATGGGGAGAGTATTGTGTTTGTGTGTGTGTGTCCTACATATTTATTAAGCTCTGGATAGCCCCTATTTTTTTAAATTGAGATGCTATCAGAAAATAAAGGTCATATTAGTTTTGCAGAATCTTGCTTAGAAGAAGATGTGTGATTTGCGAGTAAAAGCAAGCTGTAAGTGAGTTTTTCTTAAAAAAAAAACACATTAGAAGGGCAATTTTAGCTCTCCTATAGTGGATAATCTTCAGGCAAACACATTTTATAATGTAGTTTTGGGTTCTCTGGGTTCTCTCAAGTTTACAAGATATATGAAGCACTTTTAGCTTAGAGTTGAGGGCTAATCTTTGCTAATGCTAAATTAGATGCTGTGATGGTAGACTTATTTCTAAGAGTATTAGTACACTTGCAGACAGGTGTCTGAGTGTGTGTTTGTGTGTGCGTGTGTGTGTGTGTGTGCCAAAGTAGTTTTTTGGCGGGGAAAGTGGTGAATTGTTGCCTATATATTATGCACTTCAGAGCTTTTGTGGGCCAAAAGTAGAAGTGAAGATATAAAACACAACAATGGAAAAAAATTATAGTGGTAAATAAAGTGTCTACTGAAGTCAGCGCACATTCCCTGCATTGTTATAATGTTAAGAAAACATTGTTTATTTGCCAGGCACAATATCTTCTAACTTAAAGATGGCAATTGATGAATTATCAGTATTATGTAGTAATATTATATGTAATATAATATGTAGTAAAAAAAATGTCTGTACTGTACGTTGTGTCTAATAGTGGTCTTTAGACATGACTATATTTAAAAAGGAGTGTAGCTTCTCAGACTTTATTGCCTAAATAAAGCCTGACTTTTCCACAATGGATATTTTTTAGCCATTTCTGGACATGAGTGTATAGATTTGTATATTTGGCGTTTGTTCCCCATGTATTCCACTGTAATTGGTCGTCTCAGGCAAAAGGAGTGGAGTACATCGGCATGAGTAAACTTTTTATGCTGTAATTGATTGATTTAAGGTTTTTGTTTGTTTGTTTTGAGTTGAGTTATTAAGATTTCTGCTTGTACTTTTGCATGAGAGTGTCATTTTAAGACTGTTAGTGATGTTCTCTTGCATTAGAGGTGGAGAGAATTGCAGCATGGAAAAACGTGCTTTCTGATTTGTGTCAGTTTCTGTAATTTTTGGCTTGTCTGAAGTTCTGAACTTCATATTGAGTGTTTGGTGTGTTGGTTAGGTAAGAACCTTATATAGAGGAATAGATCACCCAAAAATGAAAGTTTTTTCATTATGACAGCTGTCACATTTTCTCTTCTTCGTCACTTTATTTCATGAAACAGAAGATGAATTTATGAAGAATATAATTTCTTTGTGATATAATGGAGGTGAATTGAGGTATGGTGATGTTAAAGCACCAGAAAAGCATCATAAAAGTGCAACTTTCGTGCTTTGTTTCATATTTAGGGCCCTATTTTAACGATCTGAAACGCGAGTGTCAAAGCGCAAGTAACTTTGTGGGCGGGTCTCGGCGCTGTTGCTATTTTCCCGGCGGGATAAATGACTCTTCCGCCTGGCGCAAATCTAAAATGGGTTGGTCTGAAGTAGCTTCATTATTCATAGGTGTGGTTTGGGCGTAACGTGAAATAAACCAATCAGAGCGTCATCTCACATTCCCTTTAAGAGCAGATGCGCTTTTTCCTTGGCGTATTGCTATTATAACGGAGGATTTGCCAGGTGCGGTTCAACAACGCTCTCCTCACGGCCGTAAAAGAGTGAGAAGTGACATTAGGGATGGAGAAACACACCCAAATTTGCTTCGGATAAACAGGTAGCCTGTTCTATCTATCTATCTATCTATTAGGGCTGGGCAAAAAAATCGATTTTTCGATTAATCGTTTTTTAAAATGTGGTCGATTCAAAATCGATTCTCAAACGCCAAGAATCGATTTTTTTCCATCTTTATTTGTCTATTATTACCCAAGTATTAGTTTTCCTTCATTGTTCATAGTCTCGCAAACTCAATTTTATAGCTAATGCTGTGAGATTTTGTTAGTTTTATCTAATTCATAAAATAACCTCAATTAGTGCTGCACGTTTAATCATATCGCAATCGCGATGTCAAGCCTATAGCAATTAGGGTATATGACGCAAAATGCTGCGATTTTTTTTTTTTTTTATGAAATAAACAAATTTGGGCTTTTAACGCAATTAATGCAGCATCTGTTAATTTTTTGTCATCCTTTGGCTAGTGTTACATGATCCCGCTCTTATTAATGCAAATGCTTTTAAACCATTCATGCGCGACAAGACAAAATAGAGCTCGCTGCCTGTGAATGTCGAGACTGTGACACAGAAAAACTTGCGATGATATCGTGCGTGCGCACAAGACAGCCCAAAATAGAGTTATCTTTCGCGCTTGAACGAACAATAACACACACAATTATGCCAAAATGTCTTTTTGTTGAGTATTTTCATAACATAAGAGCAGTCTTATGATGAACGTAAAGAGTTATGACTCGTGAGAGAATGAGGCGCGTGTGAGATCTGCGTCTCTGTCAACAGCGGCTGGTCTTAAAGGGACAGTACACAGTAGCCACTAATTATCTCTGTCGTTAAAGTTAATCAAAGAACAAAGGGAACAGACAAAAACACTCACTACTCTTGACTAAAGAACTTTTGTAACTTTGATTAGTCTATATATAATTTATAATTAATGCAGCGCAGACTGTTTGATAACTTTATTCAATTTCTGTATATGGCCTAGCTGTTACACAGGAAGGGCACAGATGAAAATTATATGCAATGTTTTTATATGGGTTTATGTGAGGATTGTTAACCTGTAACACTTTTCTTTTCTTTTTCTTTTTTTAATAAATATAGGATTTGTATTAAATATTCATTGAGTCGAATCGAAATCTAATTTAGAATCGAAATCGAAAAATCGAATCGAGAATTGAAATCGAAAATCGAATCGAGAATCGAAATCGAATCGAATTGAGAGCTTGCGAATCGAAATCGAATCGAATTGTAACATCTGAATCGATACCCAGCCCTACTATCTATCTATCTATCTATCTATCTATCTATCTATCTATCTATCTATCTATCTATCTATCTATCTATCTATCTATCTATCTATCTATCTATCTATCTATCTATCTATCTATCTATATCGTTTGTAATAATATGATTTGCAAAAATGAAAACCGCTGCTTCTGTGTAGATTAGAGAATCAAAGTGTATGCGCGTTGTGCACGCTATACATTATGGTCAAGCATGCGCCCTTAAAATAGCATAATGAACAATGCGCAACGCGCCACTGACTTTAGACTAGGTTTTTTCTGGCCAGTGGCGCAATTGTTTTATGGAACAGTAAAATAGCACTAGGGATTGTTTGCGCCGGAACACGCCTCCTTTTTAGCGCTGAACCGCCCAGGGAGCGCAAGTTCATTCCCTAGTTTAGCGACGTGCTTCTGTGGAGGGAAAAGCGCACTTTGCGCGGGTGCAAAATAGGAATGAAACATGCGTCGGTGTACAAAGTCAATTGCGCTGGGTGCAAGATAGGGCCCACAGTCTTCTAAATCCATATGATAGCTTTAGCATGATAAACAGATAAATATATTCGTTGTGATTTGTATAGAAAAGACCAGTCAGTACATTTTTCAAAATGTATTCTATTATGTTCCATGGAAGAAAGAAAGTTATATGGGTTTGGAACAGCATCAGGACAGAATTTCATTTATGAATGAACTATCACTTTAAGACCTTCACAATTCAACTGAAGAGAGTCATTGATTCAGAGAAATAAAGGAGAGAGATAGAGAGGAAATTGAGAGAAGTGCAAAAGAGAGACGTATTCTCAGCATCCAGCCTTCCACCACTTAACCTGAATGAGATATGGAAGAAGGAGCAAAAGAAAAAAGACAGAGAGAGAGGCCTGGTGTGATAGGAGAAAGACTTGTTATCAGTCTTCATTGAGATAAATGAGCCGCCTGTATGAGTTCGGCAGAGAGAGAGAGATAGAGCGTACGTGTGTGAGTTTTTGTTAGACACTATCAGTATACTTAGGCTGCGCTTTACAAGTGAAGGAGAATGGACGGAAACCGGGTTATCTACAACAGAGTGCAAGAAAGGATAAGGACATACATGTTGAGGTGAACTGAGACTTCTGGGGGAAAAAACAGCAACATTTGGTTGGGTAGATTTAATATCCATTAATATATATATATATATATATATATATATATATATATATATATATATTTGCCTTTTTGTCCTATAACGAACTCATAAAGAGCTATTATGCTAAAAAAAAAATTGTCAGGAATGAAAATGAGGCTGTGAGGGATATAATACCGTGCGTTCATTGGATTGTACTATTGTTTAACATCAATCCGATTGTTCCGTTGACAAAAATCTTTTAGAAAAAACACTTTCAGTAGACAAAAACCTCCTTAAAACAGTTTTAAAATTTGTGAGTTGTCAAAATGATGTAATCAATGAACTTTATACAGTGTGTGCTATTGTGAAAACTTTGTCTATTCCTCACAGCCTTGAATTCTTATGCATTAAATTCAATATTACGTCTAACCTGATTAAGGTCTATATACAACATAGTCTTTGTAACACAATTTTGTCTCATTAAAGTGACCATATTTAACATTTTTACAGTTTTTCACCCTGAAATTCTCTTATAATGTTAGTAGGGGTGTAATGGTACATGTATTCGTCCCAAAGGGTCACGGTTCGGTACATACAGTCAGACGACGAATACAGTCATTCCCAGGCGATCCACTCCAATCCAGAAGGGGGCTCGTGCGGTAATGCAACACTCACTACGCTTACATGCAGCCAATAACCCGTTCAAAACCAGGATATTAGCAATAACCCGGTCGCGCACGGCCATGTAAACACCGGCATAAACCCGGATATGCTCATATCCCGGTTTTTAAAACCCGGATATTATACCTGGGGTACCCCTTTCTAACCTGAATATTTGGTCATGTAAACGCGTATCGGCATGTCCCCATCAAAAGGAACATTGATTTGTGTTCTGCGCATGTTCTATTCGCAAGGAATCTTGGTCTTTTGAGTAGAGAAGGCGCATACAAACACCCGCGTGCAGTATACCGGAAGTAAACAAGAAGTAGAGGTAAACATGGCTAGACGCAGCACAACACCACACTTTTGGAGCAAGGAGGAAAGCGCAAACAAAGGCGATCGCTATCTGCCCCGCACTATTCATTAACCGCGTGCTGCTGCTGTTGTTGTTGTCTTTGGATACAGGAAGAAGAATCGGAAAAGACGCACATTGCGTCTTAAGGTCGTCCGTACGTCCAGACGCTAACCGTGCGTCGCCGCTTACATCGGGATACCATTGATTACAAATTCCATGTATACAGGAGTAACTCTCTCTGCTCACGCATGTAAACGAGTTAACTTATTCCGAATGTTTCAGAAACCCAAATAGTGACCTTAACCCGACCATAACCCGAATTAAACAGCATGTAAACGTAGTCACTGTTTGCTAACCGGCACAACAGGGAAAAAGAGCAGAAGAAGAAGAGACAGTCTATGCACCAATTCAAAACAAGAGTTCAAATGGCACGCTAGAACTTGCTAGTAGCCTATTTCCATTCATTTTTGTGACATGCTCCACTAAATTTATGGAAAGGAAACTGGGAAGGCAAAGAGCAGCATTCTGTTAGTTTTCTGTACTGTACCAACTGCCATGGGGGGACTAAATGCCACTAGGTTGAACAAACTAATTTGCACTACTGTCTGTCATAGACTGTAAAAATTTGGACAAAGCGTCTGTGACGTCACCCATAGACTTTCTGAAGAACGGGTTTGAAGCCGTTTATGGGGGGTATGGGCTGCGCCATCTTGGAAATCTTGGGAAATCCTAACCCCGCCCACCTTCTAACGCAGCGCACGTCACTCAGTTCGCTCTGCTACTCCGGTTATCTCTGTGTATATTTTAGGCAACGAAATATGTTATAAAACACCATACTAACTCTTTTCGTTTTCATTTAAAGAAATCTTAAACATTATAGCCACACAAATGTGGTTCAGGCAACGCATATTTATTATATTCAACTGCACATAAACATTTGCCTATTTATGAAAACAAAAAACAAAATATAAAACACAAACCTGCCTCTTTTCATTTTAAATATAATATAAAAATATTAAACATTTTATGGTCCAGGCAATATGTGCATTTGTACTAAACAACAGATGTTGCAGTAAACAACATTACAGATCATCTTCGTTGTATTAAAATTTAAAATGACAAAACTCAACCCAGTCTCTTTTTGTTAAATTTCAGTTTTATCAATATTAGCCATTATAAAAGTATAAGTAAAAGGTATAAGAAGCTATACAAATAAAGCAAACAATTCAGTCAAACATACAAAGTCAGCGCTCTAGTCTAACCATACATCGGTAAAGTTAAATAGCTTATAAAGTTATGAAACTTCTCCTCAGCCAAAACGATTGGCCAGGGAAAAAAATATAGATTCACGAGACCAAAAATCGGCCATTAGATATACACAAGACGAATTATATCTCATGTTTAACCACTACAGAGACGCCAGAGTCCGCGGCATTGGCGGCAAACCTCAGAACGACTAGCCGAGGAAAGGTTGCTCCAGGCGGGGTACGTGAACGCCGAGCGCCCGGTCATCGCTGGATCAACTGGATAAAATTTTCATAAATCTTTAAATAAACCACAGATTTGAGCTTTAAACAACTACATTCTCGCCTGAAAAACTCTTAAAACTACATTTCATGATACAGAAACAGTAGTATTATATGTCAACTGTATTAAAAAATGGCACTTCTTATGTTGTCATTCTCCGTGGCGCTGCCTTGTCAGCTGTCAATCAAGCTGTCAATCAAAGTTAACCACACCCTTATTGTCATACATTTTATATCTAAATACGATCTAAACTAACGAGTTAGAAAAAAAGTTCACCCCCCTCACAGTTGTCAGGCAACTAAACCTATATGATTTTTTTTCTTCTGCTGAACACAAAAGAAGATATTTTGAAGAATGTTGGTAACCAAACAGTTGATGAACCCCATTGACTTCCATAGTATTTGGTTTTCCATTTTATGAAAGGGGTCCATCAGCTGTTTGGTTACCCATACTCTTTAAAAATATGATATTTTTTTGTTCAGCAGAGGTAGGAAATTCATACAGGTTTGGAACAACTTGATGTGTAAATGATGACAGAATTTTCATTTTTGGGGGAACTATTCCTTTAAAATTCAATTGAACAGTTGAAGATTTAAAACTGTGTTGTGTATCTAGGTAAAATATCACCTCCAAACAAGAACTCTCTTTTTTGCTTGAAATTATTTTTCTTTTTTGCAATACATTGCAACATTATTTCAATTGCATTTATGTTTAAGACCAAAATTCATCAGCATAAATTAAATGCAGTACAACAAACATGACTTTTTTTTTTTTACACATTTCTTCACTCTAATTAAAATGTTTTACTATTACTTACTATTTTGTGTTAAGTAATGAAAATTAGTTTTTCAATTCCAAATAGTAATTTTTAAGGGGAAAATGTGCTTAATTGTCATGACAGTAATGGCATAATTAAAAAAAAAATCTTAATGGTACAAAAGGTTGACTTTATTGCCTTTATAAAAAATATCTTTTGAAATGTGAAAGAAAGTTTTGCTCTTGTGGTTTAATATGACCTGGAGGATTTTGTGAGATTCTGTTTTGTCTTCCTTTTAAGAAGAGAGAACTTTCACACTGCTACTAAATTGTATTACATAAAGCACCGACCATGCTTAAATTTAGTATCTCTGTTGATATTATATGGTTTGTGAAAATGGGAATTTAATAATAGGCTTCGGCTAATGTTTAAAAGAAGCTGTGGTGACTTGCCAAGAAAAGTGAAAATGGAAAACTGTTGCATAACAACTCACTCACTCTTTCTCTTTCTCTCTCTCTCTCTCTCTCTCTCTCTCTCTCTCTCTCTCTCTCTCTCTCTCTCTCTCTCTCTCTCTCTCTCTCTCTCTCTCTCTCTCTCTCTCTCTCTCTCTCTCTCTCTCTCTCTCTCTCTCTCCCTCTCTCTCCCTCTCTCGCTCACATATAAACTCATCAGTTTATTCAGTGATAGTGTGGACAGTTGCTGGTTTACAGGTGGCCACAGCTGTGGGGGAAATGGATCGCTGTTAATCAGGTTGGCATGAGTCCTGCGGTATCATATGCCTCTAATGTATGTGGGCGTGGATGTGGACGTGTCAAGTGTCAGCAGTTGTCTGCTTGAGTTCTCACTGGAAGCGTCTGGATGGGTATCATATATCTGTCTGTGGTTAGCGAGCCACACAAACACTCTCACAGAATGACACGCAGAGTGAATGCGCTCACACACATCCTTTAGATAACTCAGCGTTTTACCCAGGGAGAAACAGGATACTTTCTATAACTTGATTTTAACATAAGTGGTAACAACTGGAGCAGGTGGCAGCTCTTTATGTGTATATATGTGTCTGGGGCGTTTTCCCAGAGGAGGCAAGTGAGGCAGTGCCTGCTTGAAGAATTAAAGCAGACGATAAATTCATCAGTAAAAAGTAGGCCTGGGCAATATTGCAAAAACTTTATTGTTGATATTTATTTGCTCTGAAGTAATTTGAGTTTTTTTTTTCATTGAGGAATTCGTTATTTTGATCATACAGCCATTGAAGCCAATTAGATTCAAAATCTAAAACAAATCTAGTAAAAAATAAATAAAATCAAGGCATGTTTTCTATAATATTTTTCACAAAATTAACATAAGGCAGATTATTTAATTTTATAATCACCATACATAATAGCCTACTAAACAGCAATTTGTATGTAGATAGATTTTTACTTTTTAATTAATTTAATGTCAGCAGGAAATCTTTGCAATTATGCTATGTATATTTAATATAGGCTATACAAAATGCTATAATGCTCAGTGTTTTAATTTATACATACAAAGTAGGGGTGTAACGATACACTCATATCACTGTCCGATACAAATCACGATACTGAACTCACAATAAGATACTATCGTGACATTTTATGCCAAAATAAAGAAGAGTTTTTATTATTAGGCTACTATTATTACTTTATTATTATTTTAAATAATAATATTATTATTTTATTATCAGGACCCACAAATATTCCCCCATTGCATTATTATACATTATATTCAACATTATATGTAGTAATGCCACTGAAACTTCATTTTTTTCTCACGCAGTACTCATGCTTTCAATGCAGGAATTCGTTGCCTCTCAGACAAGCCATGGCGATGATCAATGCAAAGCAATAATCAATGCAATCAATCACGGTTCTAATCGCAAGAAAGCATGTCAAAAGGACTATTCCCAAACTGTGAATGGTTAGTTTATCCAATAAATTTAATTCTGCTTTTAGGCTACTCACTCTCGTGTTGTTTTGCACTTTACTCAAGCCTCTGAACATCTGTGTTTACTTCAGTATATGTGCATTGTTTTATATCTGTTCATCTTATGTCATTGTGTCTCTTCAGGAGACTTGGATTTGGATTAGACCACTTGATTGATTATTTTTACGATGCCTTTATTACATTTTTTGGATCTTTTAAGTTTTAGAGGAATGGACTTTAAATGGAGGGACAGAAATCTCTCAGGTTTCATTAAAATATCTTCATTTGTGTTTGGAAGTTGAACAAAAATCGTAAAGGTTTGAAACGGCATGAGGGTGAGTACATGGTGACAGAATTTACAATATACCATATAAATACAGTAAGCTGAGTCCTGGATAAAACTAACTCTATATTGCGAATCATTGTTTACATCAACGATAGGCCTACATAATCGAATTTTTATATCGCAATAATATCTTGATATAAAGGTGTATCTTTACATCCATAGCACACACACACACTTCTGGGCAAAAAATAGGCGAAACACTAAACTTTTTATTGTCTTAAAGGGATAGTTCACTTTGAAATAAAATTTTGGTATGTTTTAGCTTACCTCAAGGGCATCCAAGATGTAGGTGTCTTTTTTTCCGCAGTAGTTTCATCTTGATATTTTTAGGCCAAACCGTTCTTGTCTGTCAGTCATATAATGCAGGTCTATGGTCACTGTTTCAAAGAGCAAGCACAGAGTCCAAATTAAAACAATCCCCATCGTAAGTACACATTGATGGCCTAAGACACGACACGAGCGGTTTGTGTGAGAAAACAAACAGTATTTATATCGTCGTTACCTCCTGAACACAGCACACGTCCAAGTGATCTGAGGGCGCGGGCGGGTATAGATATATACACTAGATGTCGCCTTGGCTACTGCAGTTCATTGGAACGAAACCGTAGCAAAGGCGACATCTAGTGTATATATCTATACCCGCCCGCGCCCTCAGATCACTTGGACGCGGCTGTGTTCAAGAGGTAACAACGATATAAATACTGTTCGTTTTCTCACACAAAGCGCTCGTTTCATGTCTTAGGCCATCAATGTGTACTTACGATGGGGAATTGTTTAATTTGGACGATGTGGAATTGTTTTAATTTGGACTCTGTGCTTGCTCTTTGAGACAGTGACCATAGACCTGCATTATATGACTGACAGACAAGAACGGTTTGACCTAAAAATATCAAAATGAAACTACTGCGGAAAAAAAGACACCTACATCTTGGATGGCCTTGAGGTAAGCTAAAACATACCAAAATTTTATTTCAAAGTGAACTATCCCTTTAACCAGGGCTGAAAGTTTTGAAGCACAGGCCACACTATTGTCGCACAAGAATAAAACGTCTTTTACCATCGCTGAGAAAACCACAAGTGCAGTTCACTTAACCAGTCACGTGACTGACAAAGCACATTAATGTTCAAAACAGGGCACACAAAATACAAACCTTAGCAAAAATATTTTACAGACAAACATTTTCTTAATTTGCCAAAAATGGCAGATTGCAGGAACATAACACCTCTTGCTTAACATTAAGTCAATTTTGTTTATATAGCCTAATATCACTATATAATTTTCCTATAAATCATTAGAAAGGTCTAACGTTATTATAAACTATTCAATTATTATGATAAAAAATCTGTGACGTCCACCAGTGAGACTCATAGAAATGATAAAACTTATTACGTTCCAGGAAATACCTTATATGGACAAAGGCATCCAGGTTTTGCTGCAGCAGAAAACCCAGATAAAGACGTTTTGACTGATGAAACATGAAGACAATAAACATATGGTTGCGACAATATGTTCTTCTAGACATCTCGGGTATTTTCATAAGCATAAAGTATTTATAAAATGCAGTGCTAATCGACATTCAGTAGCCTTTATCACTGTATAAAATACCATAAATATAATTTCTGCCTCATGCTATGCACAAAAGAAAGTTATTTCAAACACTCAACTGACGTTATGAAGTGAGTTTGGAGTAAAACATCATTAAATGTTCTTTTTTGTAGGACAACAGGTCTGTAAAGGCTTCTCATTACAAGTTTGGAAAGATGTTTGGCGCTTGTTGCTTTTGACTCAAACTCACAGCGCTTGTAGAGACGGATCAGCATTTACTGTGAACTGATCAATCCGCTCTAATCATGGTTCTGCGCTCCACCACGAAACACGCTGCACATACTGTATATCTGTTTGATTTCAACTTAATCGTGTGCAACCCTAGAAAAACCTCACAAGCAAGCAAGCACACAGCAAAAGCTCACTTCACACAAACAAGCGACTCCCTTGCAAATCACACATGCAAAACTGTATCACACACGTTCTACTGTGGTAAATGTATTCATCGCTCATAGCACATATGTCGCACTGTATAGCCCTAGTCTTAATCACAAATTATTGATCAGGAAATTAGCTAAATTTAAGCAAGTGCATTACTTAAAAAGCCATTCAGAAAAGCATAAAAGAAAGAATTAAGTTTTTGGCAGAAAATGGGAAGTTGTGTAGAGCGATGAATCACAATAAAAGAAGAGTTGCATGGTGATGCTCCAGAGTGCTGTCTTTGAAAATCTGCTTAGAAATATAATAATAAATGCATCTGAGATATGGAGGAAGAGGTGTTATTGTGTGGGGAGCCTTTTCAGCTGCTCGTATTGGTGAGCTACTTCACTGTATATGTGAAATATGTGGAAAATTTGAGGACCAGTTGTAAACATGGTCACATTCACAGGGTAATGAGCCAATCAAAGCGCAGTTCTTCCGACTTTCATGTGACTTTTTGCCTGCGTTTTCCCTCACGTGAAATGGAGGAAATGCTTCCATTGTGCCAATGGGATAATGCCCGCCTATCATGTTCACAGCCGGTCTGCAAATGTGTGTGAGTGGGTCAGATGGATGGAATATTATACAATTGACCACTTTTAGTCACACCATACAAAAACATTATAGTATTTTTTTTTTTTTTTTTATGGTGTCACATATGACTGTAACCTTAAATCATGAAAACATCAAATGAAACTGGGACATGAGTTTGCATTGAACTAAAAACAGCCAGTGAGACTTTTCCAACACACACCACCACTGAATGTGTACGCCAGCAACTGCATGTGTAATCTCTATTGTCATGAAGCAGCACTTCTTAGATTCCTTTCTTTATTAAATTCCCAGTTCCTCTCACACCAAATTCCCAATTTGTCCTCTGAAATTCCAACTCGGAACTAATCCTCTTTACTTCTAAACTTCTCATGGGCTGATTACTGATTTCTCTCACACACACACACACACACACACACACACACACACACACACACACACACACACACACACACACACACACACACACACACACACACACACACACACACACACACACACACACACACACACACACACACACACACACACACACACACACACACACACACACACAGAATTCCTTAGACTGAAGTTAAGCTCTACCAGCGGCCTGCTTTATCCACTGCCCACCGTCTCCATTTCCACACTTACGTATGCTAATGAAAATGTATGCTGATGAGTTCCGCTTTTTAAAATCAATTTGGCTGATCTGTTGTACTATGTATAGATATTTTTCCAGAGTTATACAGCACAGTTAAAATATCACTTTGGTCGGCATCCAGTTTTTATTAATCGAGTTTCAGGCTTTAAATTAGCGTAGCGTAATTTACCCATTAGGCCAAATGTATCAGAAACTCTTTTTCTCTGAGATGCTTTCCTGTGGATTTGGCCTGTGTAAAAGTTTTTTTTTTTTACTAACATGCTGATTTCAAAATTGTCTTCATGGTGGCTATTGTATCTCTATCTGGTGTGCGTGCGTGCGTGCGTGCGTGCGTGCGTGTGTGTGCGTGTGTGTGTGTGTGTGTGTGTGTGTGTGTGTGTGTGTGTGTGTGTGTGTGTGTGTGTGTGTGTGTGTGTGTGTGCGTGTGCGTGCGTGTGCGTGTGTGTGTGTGTTAAATGGTAGATTAGCAAAGAACCTTTTTGTTGGTACTCCAAAAAGGAGCTTTCACATAAATCAAAGCAATTAAAGGATTATGTTACTGAATAGCACCAGATTTTGCATGAATTATACAGTACCAGGTTTTATGCATCATTTCTGCATATTTTTAATTTTCTTGAGTGCAATGGAGATATTTGTGGCTTCTACCGTGAATATTTATACTATGCATTTGATGTGTTTGGATCTTCTGTGACTATCTTAAATATGCATCTAATCTGCAATCTTTTTATTTTACTAGCTGTTATAAAAGACATTTATCACTATCCAATGATGTATTCATGTCAATATAGAAAATATAGGACTTCAGTTAGTTGAAGAAAAATTAAATCACTTTAATAATGTATAGCAAGGAAAAAAGTATTCTCTTTCTTGTCTCTTTTTACTCAAACATTTTTATGAAAGTGGCTTGTTCAGTGTTATTTAAATGATCTTATCCACTGATGTATTCTAATCCGTCTTATCAGAGCTGTTCATTGAAAAATCTTCAATTCAAAGATTCATTTTCAAAAGCCGACCCTCAATATCAAGATTGGCCAACAAGGTAATTAAAAACCAGAAAAGCTCATTTCCAAGTACAGTAAATGACTGGTGAGCTTGTGAAACAACCAACTGCATGAAAGGAGTAACCATTCAAACAATGCTTTCAAGAACAGCATTCATCCTTTATTCAGGGATGTGATCTGTCCGTATATTTATATGGATTTCCATATTTTCCGGCCTGAAAAGTATAACCCATGTGAATTGCATAAATCTGAGGGGAAAAAAGGTTTTGGGTGGGTGCTGGTTACTGGATGATGATTTAAATTGTGAAATAGCCTTAAACAATTATTAAATAAAGTGCAAAATGTTGTTTTCTAATACTTTTATTTCATGCACACACTATGTTGAATAAAAAATGATATGTTGGCTTTAATTAACTTTTTTTTATGTCAACAGGTTCCACATAACTGGGTTATGTTGGATTTATGTAACATTATTTATTTCAATAAACTTAAGTCAATTACATAAGGTTAATCCAATGCCGTTTAGTTGAATAAGGTTAGCAATCTTAATTTTGTCCAAAACAATTTAATTAAAGTTAAAGTTAATTAAGTTCAATTATCCTAAAATTAATATTTTTACATTCAACCAAAACAAATAATCCAGTTTCATTGTGAGTTTATTCAATGAATAAATTTACTTTTTTTTTTTTAAATGTAAATAATTTACCATGCACTCCTTCACAAGGTTTGAGGGACCCTCGTCCAGGTAAACTAATAAGTGGTTCGAAACCAAAGGCTTTGCTACAGAAATTAAATAATCTTGAATGTCAGAGCTGTTCGAATTGTAGGTGCATAAATCACAAATCTGATGCTGAGGGTAAAAGCGAAATAGGGTAAAGCGACGAACAAGCTCTGAAATTAAAACAGAATTAAACAGAATTAATCATGTACATATTAACATTCCAGAGCTTATATACCAAGCTTCAAGGGATACTTCACCCAAAAATTCAGTATTTTTTTTACTGACATTTATGTCATTCAAACTCCCAAAGTCTTTTTTTCTTCCTAGGAAATAAAATTTTGACCTGTTTTGCTTATTTCTGTCATTACAATGACAGTCAATGATGGTGAGTTCTTCTCCTGAAGGTTCAGTAGTATCAAACAATTCCATGTGACTTTTTAAGCCTTCGGAACAGGAACTCACCATTGACTTTTATTGTATGGACAGAAATGAGCAGGACAAACTGGCCATAATCCACCTTTTTTGTTAGAAAAACGAAAAACAAAAGGGATTCGGTGACATGAAGCTGAGTAAATAATGACTGAATTTTTATCTTTGGGTATACTACTTTCAGATTTAAAACGATGATGAATTTAGCAGAACATACCAAATCCATAACCAATTGGATGCTTATGATCTTCTGCATCAACGCAAATCTTCGATCATCTAATGCCTCCTGTGTGTAAATGTTCTGTCCATCAGCACCTTGATAACCTGCATAAGTATTGAGCATAAGTGGGACCACAGCGAATTCCATGTTTTAAAACTGTGTCTGTGTCCATGTACCAACCTGAAGTGTTTTAAAAGCTTAGATCTGGATGTGTAAGAAGAGCCACAATCTCTGCACATGTCGCATGTACTGTAAGACTCCAAAATTCTGAGGAAACAAAAAATGAAGATGTGAGTCATCAAATAATAATAATAATACAAAACAATTCTAGGTTGCCAACAACTAAACTGAAGTCAAATTATTTTGGATAACCTAACAAGCTTGATGCTAGATGCCATCTTATTCAAATCAGTGGCAAACGTGCTTACCGGTATTGCCATAGGCCTACTGTATGTGTTATTCTTTACTTCAAAGTTTCAGAGTTATCATTTGACATTAAATAAAAATGCTCAACATTTAAGGCAGTTATTAAAATTGATACTAAAACTTGATAAAACTGCTTTATTGGGGCACAACATGGAGAAACTCTTCTTAGCAATTTAATAAAAATAAGGTAATTTGCCATTTTTTTGTATGGGTGAATTGAAATATTATCAAAGTTAAGCGAGTTTAAAAGATCACATAAGAGCTAAAAAAACACCAACAACAAGGTCAGAACCACTTGAGGAATACTGCAACTTCAACAAAATGAATGCACAAATATAGCGCCACCTGTTTACCAAAGTGCGGTATTGCAGATGTAACACAACTGCATTTCGTTCATTTAACTTAAGTGAGTTTTGTAAATTTGAGATATTACTTTTTCTAATTCTGTCAACACAGCTGTTTTAGTTTTAATGCACAAACATAAAAGCATTATTTAATTTGAACATAGTTACATTCTTTGGATCAACAACAGCCATATTTCATTTTTTTGATGCACGACCTCGCGGCGGCATCTGCGGGACTCTATTAGCATGTTAGCCAGGGTTCAAAGTGCAAAATGCAAGTAAAAATCTGTTGATATGGTGTTACTCGCCAGTTGGCTGTTGGGGCGTGGTCAGGTTTTCCTTCTTTTTTGTCTTTAGCTGATCACATGCCTGTTTATTCTATTCCAGAATCAGTAACACATTGTTTTTATCCAATTATTTATCTAATAACTTGTACTTTTTATTTACAAGATAGTATGTCTAAAGCTAGTATGTTTAGCTTTGCACATTTAAAAAAATTGTTGATTTTTTTTTATTTAAACTTTCTCCTTTTTGCCAAAATAGGTCAGTTAGGCATGAAGTATGGGGTTTGTTTGAGTTATTCTGATACTAACCTTCCCTGTACTAAACATCCATATTGACTTTGATAGCAAAATATTTTTATTGCCTTTGATAGCAAGAGGTTTTCTTTAAAGGTCTGCTGTAAAGAAGGTGGTGTGACCTTGATGCTTGGTTTTATTTAATGTATGTAAAATGTCTTCAATCTTAAAGAACTTAAGTTCTTTGAAAAACTTCTCGGTTATCATTGTTTGAGCTATTTTGGACGTGAAACCTCACAAATTCGTTAAGATTTATTGTGCAGTTGAAAAAGAGATGCATTTAACACATGTACTTGTTATCACATGAAGTGTGATGTTGCAATAATTGAATTACACATTTAGAGTGTTAAAACAGATGTTGAATAATTATCAGATACATAATTGTCATCTTTATTTTTCTAAAGATAATAATATGGAAGATATGCATTTAAATAAAAATTTATTAAAAGGGTCCTGATCACCCTGTCAGGGTTTATTTTATGAAATTGGACTGACTGTTGTAAATAAATGTGAAGTTGTAAATAAGAAAATTATTTTGGAGTTTTACAAGAAAACAATAGTACATTTTACAATAAAATATGGTCACACTTTAGTTTAGTGTCCAATTAACTATGACTTTTGCCTTAATAGTTAGTAAGGTAGTTGTTAAGTTTAGGTATTGGGTGGATTAAGGGATGTAGAATATGTTAATGCAGAATACTGCATTAATATGTGCTTTATACGTACTAATAAACAGCCAATATCCTATGCTAATAAGCGACTAGGTAATAGTGAGAATTGGACCCTAAAGTGATAGCGAAAATATTTTTTCAGTTTTTCTACTTAAAAGTTTCACGTCTAATTCAATGTGTTACTTGCTCCCTTGTAATTGTTTGTGAAATTATTAATTGTTAATAGATTATTATCTCTTTATATGCTTTATTTAGACTTATTACATCAGGAATCATGATTCATTACATCATTTAAATTTTTTTTTATAAAGTTCTGTCCAGTCTGCACTCCTAGTGATGGGTACTTTTTTTGTGGTATAGTTGCTAAAAAAATATGATTTCTTTGTGGAACATGTCTACCTAGACTTTTCACACTTTCCCTCCCACGCATGCAGCACTCAAGATACACACTTACAGGTCAGGATGTCTAGCTATATGCATAAATGACCACAAAGAGCCAGTTATCTTTGGAAGGCTCTTTGCACTTTTGGTTTCGTACTTAGATCGTTGTCAATATGAGCCTTGATTTTTATATTCTTATACTTTATGTCAAATCCATAATCCTTTATTCATTTGTTGAAAGGGATAATACATTGGCAGTGGCTCTAGATTTAGAACGCTGCCCATTTTCGCTGACTTTTCCATTAGAGCTGGGAAAAAAATCAGTTTACACAGGAAACGTTACTGAAATGGTTTTGTACACAGGACCTCAGCAAGTATTCAGAGCTTTCAGAGGCTTTTGAATTAATCAACAATATTTGAGCATTTGACTTTCTGGAATTTCAATGTGCGGTTGAATTTATTGAACTGAACTTGGATCTTAGACTAAATTATATGTCATTGCTGTCTGAAACTAAGTGATGTTGAGTTGAAAGTGGTCAAATATCAACATTTCAAATCCTCAGCTCTCTGGAACACTTGGACTGCACCTAGTGTCCATTTTGAAAACTTAATTTGAATATTTAAACAGAAACATGTTCTCTAAAGTTTCTTTAGAGTTTCATTCTTCCAAATAGATTTGATTTGTTCACTTGGATACGAACTTGAATTTGCATTGGTTTTCCAAAATGTCTTGAGAACCTTTAATGATAAAACTTTATGATCAATCAGACATGTCCGGTTTAGTGTGAAAGCAACAGATCTCATGTGATTATGAGAGACCTAGGAAGCTATCCTAGGATCTCTGTAGATGGTCACACAGGATTGTTCTTTAGTTGCATTTTGCTGTTAATGCAACTCTTTGACCTTCACAGTAGCAAGTTCACACTGATGTGTTGATGAGATGTCTAAGTCATGCATTTAAGAGTCATTCTATTTGTGGAGAGCTGTACGATATTAAAGCAGTCAAGAATGCAGTTTTCTGCTTTTCTTGTAAATATTGTTGTCAGATTAATAATATTAACAACATGATTGACAATGACAGATCTATTAGGCTGCATTCACACACCATTTGAATTCATGGTGACTTTTAACAGTAACAGCCTGCCATTCAGACAGCAGCAGGTAATGAATTGCTTGGTACTCAGTATTACTGATATTTGATTGTTTGTTTGTTTATTCATTCATGCAATAAGAAGAGGCGTTAATGATGATGGTCCCATTATTGACAGTGAGGAAAGGAGAAGTTGGATGGGGACAAGAAAAAAAATCATATGTAGAATTCAGAAACCTTTTTATTAGCGACACCGGAGGCCGCTAAGCGAACTGCAGCCAGCAACTTATTGCTCGAACCCAATCTACTCACGGCGAAGTTCTTGTTTTTTGTTCTTTGCTGAGAAGTTAAAATAATTTGGAAATATCATTTGTAGCGATATATTGTTAACGAACATCCAGACGCCGGACATGCCGCTGAGATTGATGTTTTTGATGAATATGTAAATATGTGCTGTGCACTTTCCTCCCAGAAAACAGCAGTTAAGAAAGCATCTGATCATGGCGATGTGGATATGTTTGCACCAGCTTTGCAATTCACCGGCATCATGTTGACAGATGATGTAATTAAAAATTTTCTGCTAGTTTAATTATAAAGTAAGTTTGAGACTATCAACTATCTGGCTATGTGAGACTATAGTTTGAATGAATCCCTTTTCTTTACATGACACTACAGCACAGAATAACTCTTTCGGCATTATCCTGAACATTGTATAAGCATTCATTTCATGTGTCTTATAAGGGAAGAGAGGCTCTTGGGAGCGAGCGTAAACGTCACATCCTTTTGATTTCCCCTCCAAATACATGCAGAGTCCTTCACATAAAATTCAGTCGACAGGCTTTCATATACAATCTAGGAAGTCAGGGAAGGTCTTGTTTTTTAAGTGTCGTTACAAGCTGTTCACACATTTGGCAATAAAAAAGCAATTAATACATGAACATTCTTACATATAGCTCCTTTAAAAAAGAAATCTGTATAAACACACATTAAATGCCATCAACTATTCATTACTGACTCGCATAAGAAGGAATTATATATATATGCCATCTGTTTTTTTACATCCCCATCTTGGAATGGGGTAAATTTTACTGGATGCTGTGGCTGTAGAAGAGTAAAAGAATGAGTCCCACACAGATATACTGAACGTAATGCCACTGTCTGACCCTGCCTCCACTTTCCACATTTAATAAAACTATTACTGCACTCAGACGCTGACTTGTTTGTCTTTAGCAGACTCAAACCCTCCCTTTTCCAAAATTGGGAAGAAAAAAAAAAACATTTCTCTATTCATGGTTCACAATCCAGAAATCCAGGAAAATGAGGTTATGGAACTGGATATGTGCCACGTGCTCGGTGTAGATTTTCCCTCTCGAAAAAGAAAGGAGAATAGAAGGGGTGGAAATAGATCTTAAGGAAAAGTTAAGGGTAAATATATAGCAGAAAGACCAGCTGTGTTATGTCAGTAGTTTAACGTCAGCCGGATTAGCAGTTTTATTTTCCAGAAAGCTGAAGCGGAATGTAAAAGACGGAGGGAAAGACACAGCTACTTGGAAAGGAGAAAGGGCAGCACAGTGTGACTGCTGTTAAAGATACTGGGAGAAACGGATAATTGGTGCGAGGTGTAAGCCTGTCAGGTCCTATACCTGTATTCACTGTGTTTATGTCTCACTCGGTCTCGCTCTCCCTCCCCTCTGTCACGTTTTTTTTTTTTTTTTTCACATTAGAAGTGCTTGCCAGAATCGGGGAAATTGCCTCTCACTGTAGTCATGATTTACCACAATCAGTGGATTCATTCGTATGGTGTGTGTGTGTGTGTGTGTGTGTGTGTGTGTGTGTGTGTTAATCATTCATCTGATTGATTTATCTTAAAAAGGGAGTGAGGGAAAAGCTAAAGGAAAGGAAAAATATGGCAAAAGAGGAGTGTGGGGAAAGACAAATCCTGGATTAGATCCTCTTCTCAGTTTACCATTCAACAACTCATTCCATGTGCTGCAGCTAACTCCTTAAAGGGGTAGTAGTTCACCCCAAAATTAAAAACGGTCATTTACTCACCCTCATGTCAGTCCAAACCCATTTGGCTTTATTTTTGTTGTGGGAACGTTTAAGTTTCAAAAAGGACACTAAGGCACCAGGAAATTATGAATGTGGTCCATATCACTTGGGGGCTATATTTTAAAGTCTTCTGAAATCATACGATAGTTTTTTGTTGACAATTTAAGCTGACAATATAAGGTCCACTTATAATGTTAGCCAAGATTTCACCACAATTAGTCATCGTAATTTAGTTTTGTGATCATTAGTTGTGACATTTTCCACTTTCTGAACTGTTTTTCTACTCGTCTAACCTTCTGATAGTATGTCTACATAGTGCTTTGAACTCTTTTATTTCAAACGAGCAAACCGAATATTGTTGTTCAATTGTCTGTCCCTTTTAAAATTCCTGTCTAAAAATGTTTTAATTTGAGGTCAGTCTGTTGCCTGATTGAATGCACATTTTAATCAGGCAACAGACTGACCTAAAATTTAATAAAAACTGTAGCAAACCTTTTAGCAATTATGTTTCATTGAAACACCAAGTGAGAGTTTAAATGTAAAGTGTGCACCGTAGTGTCAGCAAGACAACAGAAAACAAAAAGTAATTTACAAAATCTTCACTTAAACGCAGAAAATTGTGTGCTCTAGGCTTTAAAAGTACAAAAAGTGACAAAGTATTTTTTAAATGAATCCAATTGAAACTTTTTCTTACTATCAAACTGGAGCTCTGAAAAACTGCAGTTTTCTAAAAAAAAAAGGTAAGCATGGGCCTTGTTGAGCATGGGCCATTTCACCACCAAATTGTCTGTTATAAACCTAGTATATACTGTCGCACCAAATGCTACTCATTTCTGTTGCAAAGTCTGTGAACCACTGTTAACTTCTACGTTATCCAGGGAAAATTTACAGTGTTGATGAAAAACACATGTAGGTGTACTTATTTATACTTAGAAATTTGGCTTCATGTTTCTTGATTATGTGTCAAGAGAGATTTCCTGGAAAGTCACAATAGCTAGGCTTACTTGCACACAAATTATCTGTTAATGACCGGATTGATGGCTCAATCGGACTGAAAAGCCTTCACGTAAACAGCTCAGTCAGGCCGATTCAGCTCGATTTTAATAAAATCTCGATCAGATTGAAAGGGGTGTAGAAGACCTGAAGTAATCCGATCAACGGGGGGAAAAGCACTTAAACGCTTGAATCTGACTCTTTTCTCAATCGGCCATGGTGTTGACAGAAATTGTGTCTTACAATCGTACGTTTGTTTATTATCTCACGTCTTATGAACGTGTCATTGGAAGAGAATAGAGCGTCTAAGTACTTCTACTCTGTATTTATTTTGTCATTTTTTTTGGAGCATAACAGATATGCATAACGCTATTGTTGAATGGAAAGGAACTGCATGAAAATCCTGCAAGCGTTCTCATTTTGTGTTTGGAATGACATGAGGGTGAGTTAATGATGTCAGAATTGTAATTTTTGACAGTATTGTACACATTTGTGTCTTTATATATTGGCAATATGCTAATTGTTGAATATTACTGTTAGAGACTTAGAAGTTCTGTCTCAACTATAATTCATATCATATTGCTCTGTCATATAAGCAAATTTCATGACGGTTTATATTTACACAGCAGTTGCTAACCTTTGAATGCATACAGGGAACGACAGCACAATCACAAGCTCCACAGGTGTGTGTGTTTGTGTGTGTGTGAGAGAAGTGTATCTTCGTACCCAAACGTCGTAAAACACCATCTAAACTAACAAAGTCGACAGCTTGCATCCCAAGAGGGAATCATGTCGCATCTCACGGAAGAAAAACAAGTGGGAGCATGTTGTTCGATGTGGCTTTGTGATATTTCTTTGTCTTTGTGTGTGTGGTTTGTGTGTCACAGGCAGCTCATTCTAACAAAGCAGATGGAGAGAGGTTGGTATAATGGCTCCGGTGGGGTTTGTCCCCTGCTGATGACATTATCGCAGTGGCAGGTGTGATGACCTCATAGTGGGGGACCTGATCAGACTCAGACTCGAACCTTTACCATCTGTCCATCATTGAACTGAGACTTCCTGTGGACATGGGCTGCATCACAATTTGCATACTATTCGTACTGTGTAGTATGCAAGAACGCGTAGACATCCAAAATCATACTATGTTAAACTAGAATATCAAAGGTGCTCAAATGATATCCTATTTCTGATTAATTTTTGATATTGTTGATCCATTCATGCTAATATTGTAATAATAGTTCCCAAAGTTTTCTACACTACTAGCGGAAGCAAAAATATTGCAGTTTCTACTCTGTGTTGTTCATGCAGAAATTACACACTTTAAATGGAAATGAATTTAGCTAAATGCTTACACTCTGCAAATCTGCATTTTTGGATGCATTAGCTCAGGGCACATCTCTTTACCATTAGCATCATTTTGTAACTTCTCGTGGATATAGTTTCCATGCTGATGCTATACTATGCATACCATGTAATGTGCAAGATTTAGAGTAGTGTGCATCAAAAATAAAAATGGATTACAAATAGCATATCATTCGTGCATCTTTGGCATATTATTTTTTTATGCATTTTTGAAATTGTGTATTCATGCATGCTAATATTGCAGTAATATTACCCAAAATCCCTTGCGCTACAGAGAATATGGAGTTTATCCCTGCGTACTTCCATGCGAAAAATTGGAGCCGAGCAGTGTGTTCGAATTCATAGTATTCATAAAATAGTAAAAGTACCTGGATGACTTACTACTTACAGCAAGAGTCTGAAGTGTGCATCCGAATGACACTTTGCTATCCCATAAGGCCATAGGAGAGGATTTGTGAATGGCAGTGAAGTGACGTGAAGTGGCGTAGGTCACATGATAATGACAAAATGGTTGATGTAGTACGTTTAAATTTCATTCGTAATACACATTCATACATTCATAACACTTGCAAAGAAAACGTAGTATAGGCTACTATATAGTACACAATTTTGGATGCATCCTTATGACATTTTCTTTTTGTGTGTAAAGGAAGTTTGAAAAATATGAACCTAAATATTAAATTAACAGTTTAAATGGTAATGAATTTAGCTAAATGTTGACACATCATCTGTATAATATGCACTATCAGGATTAGTGCTGCTGAAATCATAATTTATTAAAAACAACATGTCATTTAGGCATTTTTGGCATGAATTTTTGGAATTATGAACAGCATCTGTCCATGCTAATATTGCGGATATAAAACGCACAACCCCTTGCACTATAGATTACTTTTATGATGTTAAGTGATTGATACATTTTATCGTAGTGTTACTATTAATTTCACACAAAGACAAACAGCACGAAATAAGGTATACATTTTTTTGATTCGTTAGCATGTCATGTACAGTTTATTAAAATCCATTTGAAAACTTTTTTTAGCGACCTTCAACTTTTCGGACTTCTTTTCTCCGCTTGCCGCTTCTCTCGTCTCTTGGGGCACACCTACTTTTGTTATGTCGCTGAAATTCTAATTGCTAATCTAATGTGTACTGCGCTGGTTACAGAAACTCATTACAAATGGTTTTGATGGATAAGCTAAAAGGTATCTGAAAACTTTTTAAGGAGAAAGACAGAGGTCAAATTAAACAACTTGTCTCTGGGGTCATTTCAGTGTGTTCAGCTAATTTGTGTGTTTGTTTTGCGTAGGAAGGTGGAAGAGTGGGCAGATCAATAGATAGATACACACAGAGAGAGAAACAAATAAGTATAGAGGCAGACTTCAGCTTTATGGGTTTTGCCCGATTGGAATTCAGCGTGTCTGGGTCTGATGTGTGGGGGCTCCATGAAGAACTCTTGAAGGAGGTTAACAGCACATTGACTTTGCATCCATAAAAGAGGCTGCTGCATGAAGTATTTGTGTGTTTCTTTGCTGAATAAAACCATTACAATGGTGTTTTGTTTCAGTGGCGCCTTCAGGAAATTTTTAATGGGGTTTGCTATAGGGGCACAGTAAAAAGCCCATGGTGGCACACTAAAACAAGCTGGAAAGTGGTGACCTGCAATTGTTATTTAAGGACCTATTTGTGATCTAATCCATAAACATGACATTGACGTCAGGTGGATATAGTAAGATTAAATAACACGATTTGCTTGAAACCAGTTAGCTTAGTGCTCTGTTCTCACAAAGCACATTGATTAGGTAATATATATATATATATATATATATATATATATATATACATATATATATATATATATATAAAAAAAAATAATAATAATAAAAAAAAGCATATATATATATATATATATATATATATATATATATATATGCACTTGGTAAAAAAACAATCAGATTTCTTGTTTTGAGTTACAGAGAGTTTGGGTCATACTTTGGGTTAACCTAGGGGAGACTACTGCTCCAAAATGTATTAGCAGTTTAGAAGTAATGCCGAACTCTTAAAGTATGTTATTTCGGGCACAGCTAGTTTGTCATTTACAGTTTTAGTGTCTGTATTTGAGTCATAACTGGTTGTTTTGCTTCAGGTGAGTGATGAATTATTTTATGTAGGCCTACTCCCCAAAGTATTTTCTTGGACATGATTGACAGACAGATGCAGTGAAAATATTTAATGCACAACTAATTTAATTACATTTGCTCTGTCAAGCTAATTATTCATACTGCCTCCATTAAAAAAATACTGTGGCAGTACATTGATGTTTTGTAGATAAAAATAATTATTTAAAAAAAATATTTTTTTATATATTATGGTGCAACATGATTTAGATGCTATACCAGTATTACAATGGTTAATGTCCTAAAAAACACTATTTAGCATGTAATTGTCACGGGAAGTCAAAAGGTGAAGCGAGGATTCAAGTGCAGGAAAGGAAAATTTTAATGAATAACAAACAAAACAGACTAAAAACCAAAACTCCCTCGTGGGGGAAAAACAAGGCAGGCAAACACTCAAAACATAACACAGGGGGAAACAGAGACAACGATCCACACAGACTGCAAACAAGAGGGAACTAATAAAGGGAAACTAATCAGGGGGAACAGGTGGGAGAACTCAAACAATAATCAGATAACAAGTAGGGCGGGGCTAACAATAACACAAGCACATGGCTCAACATAACAGACACCCAAGTGCAGAACAAGACAGGACAGACATGTGACATAACCCCCTCCTTAAGGAGTGGCTTCCAGACACTCCACTAGAACGGGGGGGACAGACCAGGGCGGGACGGAGGGGACAGACCAGGGCGGGACGGGAGGGACAGACCAGGGCGGGACTGGAGAAACAGACCAGGGCGGGACGGGAGAAACAAACTGTCCCTCGGGCGGCCAGGGTGGAGCAGATTGTCCATCGGGCGGCCAGGGCGGAGACTTTCCCTCGGGCGGCCAGGGCGGAGACTTTCCCTCGGGCGGCCAGGGCGGAGACTTTCCCTCGGGCGGCCAGGGCGGAGACTTTCCCTCGGACGGCCAGATCGGAGACTCTCCTTCGGGCGGCCAGGGCGGAGACTTTCCCTCGGGCGGCCAGGGCGGAGACTTTCCCTCGGGCGGCCAGGGCGGAGACTTTCCCTCGGGCGGCGAAGACCCCTCGGGCGGCCACGGCGGTGAAGACCCCTCGGGCGGCCAGGGCGGAGAAGACCCCTCGGGCGGCCAGGGCGGAGAAGACCCCTCGGGCGGCCAGGGCGGAGAAGACCCCTCGGGCGGCCAGGGCGGAGAAGACCCCTCGGGCGGCCAGGGCGCAGGAACTGGAACAAACACCACCGGCTCAGGCACTGGGACTGGCACCACCGGCTCAGGCCCTGGAACTGGCACCACCGGCTCAGGCCCTGGAATTGGCATCACCGGCTCAGGCACTGGAACTAGTCCCACCGGCTCCGACTCAGACACCACCGGCCCAGGAACGGACATAGACACAAGAACAGGCACCAGAACAGGCACAGGAACAGACACCAGAACAGGCACAGGAACAGACACAGGCACTGGAACAGACACTGGAACAGACACTGGAACAGACACTGGAACAGACACTGGAACAGACACTGGAACAGACACTGGAACAGACACTGGAACAGACACTGACTCCTGTTCAGGAACAGACACTGGAACAGACACTGACTCCTGTTCAGGAACAGACACTGGCTCCGGCTCAGGAACAGACACTGGCTCCGGCTCAGGAACAGACACTGGCTCCGGCTCAGGAACAGACACTGGCTCCGGCTCAGGAACAGACACTGGCTCCGGCTCAGGAACAGACACTGGCTCCGGCTCAGGAACAGACACTGGCTCCGGCTCAGGAACAGACACTGGCTCCGGCTCAGGAACAGACACTGGCTCCGGCTCAGGAACAGACACTGGCTCCGGCTCAGGAACAGACACTGGCTCCGGCTCAGGAACAGACACGGGCTCCGGCTCAGGAACAGACACGGGCTCCGGCTCAGGAACAGACACGGGCTCCGGCTCAGGAACAGACACGGGCTCCGGCTCAGGAACAGACACGGGCTCCGGCTCAGGAACAGACACGGGCTCCGGCTCAGGAACAGACACGGGCTCCGGCTCAGGAACAGACACGGGCTCCGGCTCAGGAACAGACACGGGCTCCGGCTCAGGAACAGACACGGGCTCCGGCTCAGGAACAGACACGGGCTCCGGCTCAGGAACAGACACGGGCTCCGGCTCAGGAACAGACACGGGCTCCGGCTCAGGAACAGACACGGGCTCCGGCTCAGGAACAGACACGGGCTCCGGCTCAGGAACAGACACGGGCTCCGGCTCAGGAACAGACACGGGCTCCGGCTCAGGAACAGACACGGGCTCCGGCTCAGGAACAGACACGGGCTCCGGCTCAGGAACAGACACGGGCTCCGGCTCAGGAACAGACACGGGCTCCGGCTCAGGAACAGACACGGGCTCCGGCTCAGGAACAGACACGGGCTCCGGCTCAGGAACAGACACGGGCTCCGGCTCAGGAACAGACACGGGCTCCGGCTCAGGGGCTCCGGCTCTGGTGGATCGTTCTGTCACGGGAAGTCAAAAGGTGAAGCGAGGATTCAAGTGCAGGAAAGGAAAATTTTAATGAATAACAAACAAAACAGACTAAAAACCAAAACTCCCTCGTGGGGGAAAAACAAGGCAGGCAAACACTCAAAACATAACACAGGGGGAAACAGAGACAACGATCCACACAGACTGCAAACAAGAGGGAACTAATAAAGGGAAACTAATCAGGGGGAACAGGTGGGAGAACTCAAACAATAATCAGATAACAAGTAGGGCGGGGCTAACAATAACACAAGCACATGGCTCAACATAACAGACACCCAAGTGCAGAACAAGACAGGACAGACATGTGACAGTAATACTAGGAATGCAGTGGTACTAGCATGGTACACTATACCAAAAGATATTCTAAAACTTTTATTCAGTAAGGAAACAATCAATTGATCAAAAATAAAAGTAAATTTACTAAATAGAAAGATTTCTATTAAATAAATTCTGTTTATTTGAACTTTTATTCATCAAAGAATCCTGAAAAAAAATGTATCATGGTTTCCACAAAAACATTAAGCAGCACAATTTTTTGCACCATTGATGATAATAAGAAATGTTTCTTAAAGCTGCAGTCCGCAGTTTTTCCTCTTTGCCGCCATCTCTGAATTATCTCTTGAATTATCAACTTTACATGAGTTGTGCCTTGGCACGGCACAGTGCGGATAAATCCAATGTTTTGAGGAGAATGTGAGGCTGTCAGTCGCCGCGCCGGTGTGGATACTGTCAATTGCAATCACAGATTCTACTTTTTGGAAGTATAGAAGTATAGAATTTTCCCAGGAAAATGTCATCTGAACAAGTAACAAGGGAAAAAAAGCATTGCAGTAAATCGCGCTGATTAAATCTAACGATCGCTTATCATATCATGTCAAACCGTGCAAATTATACTTTGTTCTCCAACTGTTAATGTTAACATCATCAGCATTGCATGACTACATTTAATGCCTTTAGATATTTCTCCTTGTTTTCGCACGGGCCCGGTTGCAGTCTCTTTTTTTCTGTAGCCACTCCGAAGTCTTGTGCATTTTACAACGGGTGAATCTCCAGTTGTCACTGGTGATTGTCGTTTGAACCTTTCTGGATCCACCATCAAATTGATAAGTTTAATTATATCAAGTGCTGTGGGAAAAGGCAATAAATCTCCACCTCCAACATCCTCACACAATATAGCCCACTAGCCGAGACACCTTCTTTACTGTATGTGCACAGATGTGACATAATGACGCAAAGACATGCTTGAATTTCCCACGGAAATCCACCAGTACCACTGGAACTGAAAACATGATTACAAGCTTACCGTTTTGAATCAAGCTAAGGCAAACTGATAGTTTTGAACACCGGCTGGTTATGTACTTGCTCAAAAATGTATTTTGGAAAATGTTTAACCCAAAAAAGTTACGGACTGGAGCTTTAAAGAAACTAAACCAGCATATTAGAATTTCTGAAGGATCATGTGACACTGAAAATTACTTTTATCATATTTTTAATCATGTAAATGCAGTCTTGGTCAGCATAAGAGACTTCTTTCAAAAACAAACAAACAAACAGAAAAAAATCGTGTACCGGATCAAAAAAGTATTGTATTATCATAGTACTGTTTATATACAAAAAGTACTATGGTGTACTGTATTAGGCTGCTGTCACTTTAAGATTTAATGTACGGATCCAATATAATGATACACATCCGTTTTCTTTCTCAGTTTTTTTTTTTGCTCACGTAAGCCATAAGTGACTGTGTTTACGAGGATATTTGCAGAGACGGGCATTTTGAGTAAATTTTGCAAAGAGAACTGAAAACAGTGCATGAGTTCCGAATTGAGTTTCACATCTTCTTGTGCTCAAATGGTTTACAATTGATTGAATGTTTAAAATGACAGGACCTAAAACACATGCAAATTATATACTTTTAGATGGTTAAACTTTGCAATTAATCGAAGAACCATGTGCTTTTCGAACCTTGGTGCCTGATCCGTATGGATCACGAATCAACTAGGATTCCTATACTTGACATCACATATCCTGTGATGTGACTAACGCGAATGCACACATCGCAATATCCATGCTAAAAGATATATCGTGCAGCCCTACTATGGTGGTACTACTTTTATGATACTTTTATGCTGCTTCTGTATCTTTTTTTAAGTTTGAAAGCTTCAGGTCACGTTCATTGTAATGGAAAAGAGTTTTTAAAACTGTCATCAGGTTTTCTCCTTTTGCTTTCCAAGAATCAGTCATAAGGTCATACAGTTTTGAAATGTCATGGGTATATGTAAATGATGACAGAAGGTTCAATTTTGGGTGAACTGTTCCTTTAAAGGCTGATGAAGTGCTATGTACTGTAAGTGCTCTTAAATGTTGTATTATTGAGGATGAACATTTATATTGATGTGCATTACTAAGATGTTCTTTTCATAAACTATGGCAATGTTAATATGGCCAAGAGAAGATTGTGTGTAGGTCAGATGTATTCACAAGGTTTCTTTCATTCAGATTGAATGTGCAGCGTAGAACTGTTGTCTGCTCTCATGCCATAATGTATTGAGTGCATGTGTTTACGTATATTGTCTTTGAAAATGGAGCGTTAATGTGTGAATGAATTTGTAAAGTGTCACATAACATGGCGGGTATGTTTGTGAGTGAGCGATTTGGCAGTGTGACACGTTGAAGAGTGTGTGGGCGCGTGTTGTGCTGCCTTGCAAAGTGTGTAACTGTGGTGTCTCAGGGCAGGGGAATTATAACTGCAATTCGGATCGTCTGGAAGAGACATGAAATATTAATGGCGCTGATGATTGACCGTCCGACATGACAGATGGCCAGTGACATGGCGTGTGTGTGTGTGTGTGTGTGTGTGTGTGTGTGTGTGTGTGTGTGTTTGTTTGTGTGCAGGCAAAGGTGTAAGAGGAACGAGGCCTTCCTCTGGTATCCGAGTACCTTGCCATCCATTTCAGCTTCCGCATCTTATTTTTGTGTATAATGGGTTTCAAACTCATTTTAGGTCAAGGACCAAATTGAATTGTTATATCATGAGTGCATGCATATCACATGTTTTGTTTTCAACGTATGCTGATTAAACAAAAAGCCAGCATATGCAATTTTACTGATATCATTCACAAGAGACCTTTAATGCCATACATCTAAAATTAATCAAGGAATATTGATTAAACAGTATATTATTAAGGGAAAACTACTTCAGTAGCCTTAATTACCAAATTTGTACCCCCCCCCCCCCAAAAAAAAGAAAAAAAAGAAAAAAGAAAAAAAAGAAACTCAAACTCAGTCAGTATTGATGTATTATATCTAATAATCATTGTTTTGTTTTGTTCACTTGTGTACTTACATTATCCCAACAATGTTTAAATCCAGAGAAATTTGCAATTTTAACCAGTGTAATGTCCCTCCTCATTGCAGTCTCCTGTCAATGGCACCATGTCCGCGTTATCCTCGGTTTCTGCTTTTACTGCCGTAGAAACCATGGCAACACAGTGATTCTCATGAAAAAATGCAGAAGTAGTAGTTGTAGCGTCACTCTGTTGTTGTTTTGCACAGTCGACGTGGACCTCAATTATTCGTTTTTGTTTAAAGCAGGTTCTGTCGCCAAAGATAACTCCAAGAAACGTAAACGTGGGTGAATCAAATGACCAAAAAAGAGTTAAATGATAAAATGAGGATCAATACAAGTTTGGTGAACAAGTCTATGGCAGTACAATTAAATACAGTATGTGTTATACAAAAATTGTTAGTTAGCCTTTTTGAAAATGTTGTGGGTACATTTAAATTAACTTTTAGAATGATGGTTTGAACATGTAAAACTGCGCTTGCGTTACCCCACCATTTAATTAGACAAATAAAGTGAAATGTATGAGTATTAATTTAGCATTAAACATTAAGTTACTTGTGGCTAATTCATTAGAATAAAATAAAATCATGTGCTCAAACGTAACGGTTGTAAAACTTTCATTACCTCATCCATGAACATGATTTGTGAGTCCCATCGGATTGATTTCCATTAGTAGTGGAGGTGAAAACGACAACTCCCATCATTCACAGCGTCGTCAAGCTTCGCTTTTGTTAATGTTTTGAATATGCAACTTCTAGTGGCGAAAATTACATACTGTGCCTTTAAATACTGTATATATAGTCACAATGTTGCTTAAAGAGATTTTGAATCATGCAGTAATACATGGGCAAAACTGTTTTTAGCATGTTTTATTATTATTATTATTATTATTATTCACATTAAAAAACAACAACTTTGATATGGCCAGCACGATGTCACACCTGGCGTAAAAATCAAATACCACGTAAAGATGACTCTTATGACCATCACAGCTGCATTTATCAAAAATACAGCAAAAACTAATGTTGTGAAATATTATTACAATTTAGAATAAGTATTTTCTATTTTAATATATTTTAAAATGAAATTTTTTTCTGTGATGCCAAAGCTGAATCTTCAGCATCATTACTCCAGTCTTCAGTGTCACATGATCCTTCAGAAATCATTCTAATATCAATGTTGAAAACAGTTGTGCTGCTTAATATTTTTTGTGGAAACCATTATCCTTTTTTCTGGATTCTTTGATGAAAAGAAAGTTAAAAAAGAACAGCATTTATTTGGAAAAAATGTTTTGGTAATGTAAAATCTCAGTCTTATATAAGATTATACTATACAAATTTAATGGATTAAATTTATGATTCTTTAGTGCCTTTTTATAGTCATTTTTGGACTGTATTAAAAAGTGCAGCATGAACACTCAGCTAAATATCTCCATTTGTGTTCTATAGGAAAGAATGTTATACAGGTTTGGAACCACATGAGGGTGAAATCTTCCTTTAATAAATGCTGACTTAACTGTGAGTTTGTTTCCTGCATGTTTAACTAGTTGGAAAGTGTATTTTGTCTGCACAGAACAAGATTTCATTATTATCTCTGTCAAAACGTTTTCAATTTTCCTGAAGAATATTAACTATAATCTACTTGTGGCCTTAATCAAATACTTGAATCAATAGAGAATCATAAGAATTATTAGCAGACATGAACTCTGGGCAAGAATTTTAAGCTGTCTGCGTTTTTATTAGATTTGTAAAATATTACGTTTTATCAACCTTAGACGTATTGCTTTTATAGTCATCTCTCTCTTTCCATTCCTGATGTTTCTGTAAGGGTCACTTAAGGTCATGTTTAATAAAAGATGGCAGAATGGATCACACACACACACACACACACACACACACACACACACACACATATACACACACACACAATGTGCAATAGCCTCCAGCTTTCATGATTTTGATTGAAATAATGTCTCGTGACTGATCAATGCAAGGATCAATGCAGGAAACTAAGGCTACGGCATTTGTTCTGATAATTACATGTTGTGATCACAGCTGGAACAATTAATCAACTTAGTTGACAGCTAAAATCCATCATCCCATCATGTTCATTTTAGCATTCAAATAGGCATTTGCCTATATATTCTCTTGAAATCTTTATTTATATTTTTTCCTAATGTTTATTCACTTTTAGTTCTCCTTTTGAATAGCTTCTCAACAATCCTAATTTAATGACTTGACGGGCACATTTTTTTTCTGTGATGATGTATTTTCTATTAAAGGGGTGGTACAATGCCCTTTTCACAAGATGTAAAATAAATAAATCTCTGATGTCCCCAGAGTGTGTATGTGAAGTTTTAGCTCAAAATACCCCACAGATATTTTTATATAGCATGTTAAAGTTGTCACTTTTTGAGGGTGAGCAAAAACGCATCGTTTTTGTGTGTGTCCCTTTAAATGCAAATGAGCTGCGGCTCCCACAGGGGGCGGAGCTTCAAGAGCTCATCCTTTTACCTCACACAGACGTGCACTGAAAATTTCAAAAACCTTTAGCCTTTTATGTTCAAACCGAAGTCAGACAATGATGTAGAGACTCAAGAAGAAGTGACAGCATGTAGACAACATTTCTGAATGGTTAGTTGATGCATCTATGTATCTTATGTGTAGTTATCATCTAGTCTTTGATTAGCATACTCTATCTTGATAATCTATATATCGTGTTCCGGGGGCGGGGTTTATGTAAATTTTAGGGTTAGTGATGTCACTAACCCAGGAGGAATGTCATCCTTAGCTGTTTGTTGTAGTCCTTAAAAAGCTATTTCTTTAAAAGAAAATAGGCTATCTCCTTTTGCTTTGAACTTTGAGCGTTATAACTTTGCAGATGTTGTTTATGCTCAAACAGCAATATTACACACTAACTCAAGTTTAAAAAAGTGAAATCATGAAAACTTGAAGTTGCACAGTTATAATGCAATATTATACAATATAGAAACCTATAAGAGTTTTCTTTTATTAGTTAAAAATGTATAGGCATATATTTATGGAAGCTTGTTTCCGCCACACAATTCAGACTTTTTTTCTCAGAATTGCGAGATATAAATTCGCACTTGTGAGAAATAAAGTCAGAAATGGGTGATATAAAATCGCAATTGCGTGTTAAAGTCAGTTGCAAGATAAAAACTTGCAATTCTGACTTTTTTTCTTGAAAATGCGAGTTTATATCTCAGAGGAAAAGTCTCAATTACCTTTACCTTTTTATTCTGTGGGGGAAACAAGCTTCCATATTATAGTTGCATATAATGCATGTAATTAGTGATAAATTAGATATTTTCTTCTTGGGGCCAGATTATTCAGAAAATATATATATTTTTAAATCAAATATGTGGTGTTGCTGAATTACAAGCAGAAAAAGACTTGAACTGCAGCCCACTAATTGACGTGCACTGTTCAGCTCGCCACTAAATTTTGCACTCTTGTGTATCAAGTGGGGCAGTCGGATGGCCATATTAAGTTGATGGACAGGCTGGATTTGGCACCTGGGCTGCTAGCCGAGAGCCCTGTCATAATGTTACGCGCAACCCTAGTTGTGATAAAAGTGTGTGTGTGTTTGTGCATGTACTTTTTGGTTGTCCTTTGGTGTGCATGATGCATTACAAATAAATGCTGTTGGGCTTGTAGATAATACCTGCTTATCCGTACCTGACTGGCTGCCTCTCTGTCTCTCTCTTTCACACACACACACACACACACACACACACACACACACACACACACACACACACACACACACACACACACACACACACACACACACACATACATTTGCTGTTCCCGAAACTGAAGGCCGCTGTCTTTCTACCACGCTGCTCAGTCAATGACTTAACAGATAGTGTTTTAGTATGCAGGTACCTCCTAATGGGAAGGTTTTAGACAGGCTTCCCAGGCAACATCTCGTCTAATAAAGGAAATATTGAATGACTAAAATACTTATTATTGGTAGAAATGAAATCATATGTTTAAAAAATTAATTTTTAAATGAATTTCTTTTTTCAGCTGATCGATCAGATGCCATTTTTTATTCTTTCCACTGTCCGCCAAGCCTCATGCACAGGATTGTTGGATATCAGCCTTCAAAAAAATAGACTAGATGAAGTCGTCTTAATAGGAAGGATGTTACGCAAACAATAAGGATGATCTGTGAGAGAGTTTTTGTTCCAGTTAACAGACCTGTTCCATGCTGATGATCACGTACCAGTACTTTTGGTTTTATTCTGCGTGCAAATTTAAATATTTGGCTTTCTGATATTAATTTATTTGTAATACTGAAATTTATTTGTTTAATGCCTTCCAACCGACATATAATGCTTGCGAAGGCACACTTTTTTTTTTTTTTTTTTTTTTTACATTTTGGCAGTATTTGTATCTTTCCATCATTATGACGATCAAATAATACATGTCTGCTTCCTTTGCGATAATGTATTGTGGAAGCTAATCTGAGAAAGCCTACAGACATGCTTATCCATAAACTGCGATAATGTTGTAAGTTGAAAAAAATATATCAGTTTCTTAGATCAATTCAGTTCAGGGTTTTAAGTGAATTCACATCAGACAATATAATTTATTAATAGATATTTCTCATGTTGTGATCACAGCAAATAATCTAATAACTTTCTCCCGCATGTCTTAAGTCTCATTCCGATTTGTCTTGAATTTACCACACACACAGTGCTCAGTCCCTGCTGTGTCAGGAGTCAGTCAGCTAGTTTAGGATCAGTGCGGCCTGGGAGCTCTCTTCTCATTTGCTAATGTCTGTCAGCATGTCTTTCAGTCATGCAGGGAACACTCTTCCTGTGGGGCTTGATTACTACTGTCTTGAACTGGATATAACAGGGAAAACAGCAGGCTCAATCTTAACTTGTGTAATTTGTGTTGGTGAAGTATGTTCTTTATGACATGATAGTATGTGGCCACTGGCTTATGCACTTTCTGATGTTTTAGTTGTATTCGTTTCTTGATTTGTATCATTCAAAAGACTGGAATACATTTTTTTTTTTTTTTGAAAGACGCCTCTTAAGATCCTGAAGGCTGCATTCATTTGATCAAAAATACAGTAAAAACAGTAATATTGTGAAATATTATTACAATTTAAAAGCACAGTTTTCTATTTTAATATAATTTAAAATGTAATTTATTCCTGTGATGTGAAAGCTAAATTTTCAGCATCATTCCTCTAGTCCTCAGAGTCACATCTTTCAGAAATCACACTTAATATGCTGATTTAGAAATTTCTTATTGCTGAAAACAGTTGCACTGCTTAATTTTTTTTTTTGGGTGGAAACCATGATACAATTGTTTGTACATGTACATTGTTTTTTCAGGACTCTTTTATGAATAGAATGTTCAAAAGAACAAAATTTATTTAAAATAGAGATCTTTATTTCTATAACATTATAAAAGACTACTGTCAATTCAATGCATTCTTGTTGAATGCAAATATTAATTTCTTTAAAAAATACTGACCTCAAACTTTTGATCATATTATATTATACAGTGGTTAGTTTATATTATATGAATTTATTGCATAGTCATACACTAAATTTAGCATTACATGACAGTTGAATTGTTTAATAATAATACTAATGAATAATTTACAGTATGTAGGTGTCTTAACTTTTATGTGAAAATCATAAAATCAGACCTCCAGCTTTGGGACAAGGTTTCTGACTTTGTCAAGCCCTCATCATACAAAGAAACAAAGTGCCAGCCTTCTCACATGAGACTAGACTCAGTCGCATCTGTGATCTGAGCCTTTTTGTCAGTCACCTCTGTGGACGACATGTGACTAGGTTATGGAATATAGGAGGAATGTTGGGATTAAATGCTTCAAAGATGATGAAATAGCTCTTTGATAATAAAGAATGAAGCTCAGACAAAGGCTGTTGTCGAGTTCAACTGGATTGAAGCTTTCGAGCATCCAGCACATCCTTGACTCTATACTCCACACATCTAAGAGAACAAAATCAAAGGTTTAGCCATTGGTTGCCATGAAAGTTAAAAGTTGCCATGAAAGTTGAAAGTTGTCCGTAGCAGTTCACTGAATATGTGTGTCGCCTAGGGTAATGGTTCACCCAAAAATGAGAATTCTTTCATCATTATCATCATCGTCATCGTCCACAATGTTGTTTAACAAAGTACAGACAACGAGTGCTATTGAGGAAGAACTTAAAACTGGATTTGACGCAAAGAGTTTAAAAGAGATCAGTGCAAAGAGTGGCCCTCGTCATTTTAAATCTGTTAAACAATTGTAGAAAATAAAAAAATAACACTGTTCTTCAAAATATCTTCTTTTGTGTTATGCAGAAGAAAAAAAGTCACAGGTTTGAAATGACATGAGGGAGAGTAAATGATGATTAAACTTTCACTTTTGGGTGAACTATCCCTTTAAATTTAGCCAATATGATTGTTACAACTTTTACTTAATTAATGTAACATATAGTGTAAAAATAATGCAACATATAGATCGTAATTTGTGAATTTTTTATTTCAGAAAAAAAAACAAGAAAAAGATATAAGGCAGGGCATCAGTTTTTTTTTTCTTGACTTTCTCAAATATCAAAGTTTTTGATTGGACTGTGAAAAATAGTCAAAGGGGACGTGACAAATATGGATAGAATAAGTATTAAGAAAATGTAAAAATAGCTTAGAATTCTCAGCAATAATAATTAGCAGCAATAATTATAATGAACAGAACAAATCAGTATTATAATTATAACAAATCCAAGTTTTTAAAAATGGAAATAAGATAACATGCTCAACAATAATTATAACAGTAATTGTATCTTAAGAATTGGCAACTATATATATATATATATATATACATATAAGAGTTCAGATGCAATAGCCGATTTTTGTCGTTGTTCTCTGTATTGACAGCACTCCAAATGTACAAAAAAATGAGCTCAATGTTAAAATTGACCGGAGTTCTCCTTTAAGTGGAATTACTACATTCTAGAAGAAAATTTCAGATGGCACTTAGAGGCTTATGCATCTGAACTCTTCATATATATATATATATATATATATATATATATATATATATATATATATATATATATATATATATATTCTTGTTGACTTTTTTTTTTTACGTTACTTTTTTTTTTTTTTTACCAAACTATGTCAGACTTGGCTCTATTTCCTTTTGCTTTATGGTTTCATCTATAGCCCACTGCACCTCTTGAGTCCAAACAATCCTTCTGTTTGTACTATTCAATCAAATTCCTCTGATGAAGGTTCAGAGGAAGATCGTCAGAGCAGAAGTAAGGTTGAAATTAACTACTGAAGGAAGACAGTTGCACAGCTGTTGAGTGCTCTGAATATCAATGCCATTTAAAAACCCATCAAATTACTTTTGAACTCTGCATTCAGGATGAAGAGAATGGCATATTGGTCCAGTATTAGACTTATAAGAGGTTAGTGGACATTCGATGTGGCGTTCAAGTGCAAAGCATACAGATGCTATTTTGCTCTGAAACTCATCAGTATCTTTTTTGTTTGTTAAAATTGATCGCAGTAATTGCATGATATTTCTGTTTGTCGGGGTTGGTACAAACATGTTTGTTTTTAAAGGTGGGTGTTCTTAGTGTACGTGTCTGTGTGTGTATGTGTGTGTTTAATATAATGGTTCAGCCCTGAGCTCTGATTGATTAGTTTGGCTTGGCGTGCTTATTTCCTATTTCTAATCCAGCAGCTATTCATTAGGCCTGTCAGTAAAACCTTTAAATAAAACTCTATCTCTCTCTACCTCCATTCCTTCTTTTTGCTCTCCATATAGCGTTAATGGTTGAACAGAATAACATGCTGAAGAATAATTTTCTAAAAATTTGGAAAACTATTTTTGACTATTTTCAAACAGGTTAACCAAACACTCCCTCCATCTGCCATTGGTTGGATTTGCAGATAGTCCCGCCCCAAACGCTCACTCTTGGTTGAATCAGTGTTACTGTATCAAGCTGGTCAAATGCTCAAAAACATTGGAAAAATATTACACTCGTGAGCTTTAAAAATGGAAATAAATATTAAGAAATAGAAAAACGTGCTCAACAATAATTCTAACAGTAATTATAATAACAGTAATATAAGCAAAAGGTTTAAGAAGAATTGTTTATGAAATATTAGTCACACTTTAGTTTAGTGTCCAACTCTCACTATTACCTTACTATTAACAATACATTTTTAATTACTGCTTATTAATAGTTAAGGCCCGTTCACACCAAGCACGATAACTATAAAGATAACGATAAAGATAACTATATATGTGTCCACACCAGCGACCGATAACGGTCTTTTTATTCTAAGCACGCGCGCGCCCGGATGATCCAGATCCATTTTAAATGCACGAGACCTTTAAATTAGAATGGATTCTGATTGGCTGTCAGTGTTTTATCGTTCGACAGCTGGAAAAAAATCGTTCTGAAAGTGATCCCAACGATATCGTTCCTCATATCTTTATCGTTATAGTTGTGGTGTGAACTCTGTTATTCTTTAATATGGAGAACGATTTTTAGAATTCTATCTTTATCTTTATCTTTATAGTTATCGTCCTTGGTGTGAACGGGCCTTTAGTAAGGGTAGATTATTAAGGGATGTAGAATATATGGTCATGCAGAATAAGTCATTAATATGTACCTTATAAGTACTAATAAACAGCCAATATCCTACTAATACGCATGCTAATAAGCAACTAATAGTGAGAATTGGACCTAAACTAAAGTCTTACCAATATTTTTTGAAAATTTAAAGGGGTCATATAATGGTACATGCACTTTTACAAGTTGATTGTACTGAAATGTGTGTTGGCAGTGCCTGTACACAACCATCATAAAATGATAAAAATCCATCCAGTGTTTTTTTTTTAAATCTTCTTATATGTTTCCTCCTGTCTCAAATCAAGCTGTTCGATTTTGTGACGTCACAAAATCGACGGCCCTCCCACGATGGTTGATTGACAGGAGCGTTTCAACACAGACCCGCCCTCGCTCGTGAGTGAGCTGTCAATCATAGCCCACGCTGACTGGCGCGTTCATTGTTGATACGTTGGAGCACTGAGTAGAATGGCGTCTAAGTGATTGTGGTATTCTGTTCTTGGGTGTAATAAGGAACACAGCATCATTTTGATGTTCCTAAATCCGAACCGCTGAAGACGCAGTGGCTAAGTTTGTTTTCGAAGGGAAAATTCCCCACGATCAACGTCAATGCTTTCATGTTTGCGCGAATCATTTCACACACCAGACTGCTTTACAAACGAGGATCAAGTAAAAAGCTGGTTATTTGCTAAGAAGCTGCTCCTGAAAAAAGGATCATTACCAACTATTCGTGTTCCTGCTGAACCTCCAGAAGAACTGAAGTGAGTGTAACGTTTTCTTTTATTGACCTTTATATTAATCTTTATATTAATCTTTGCAAATCGCTTGCTGCACGCTTCTCGATGAATGCGGCTGTTTACACTCGGGGTACATTACGGCATGTTTTCTATGTATGACGTTCTCAATATAATTCATAATCCCATGTTTATAATGAACAACGCGTTATGGTTATTGTGTTATAGTGTTACAAACAGTGTACGCACAGAACAGAGGGGCGGGGTGAGCAAAGCTCATTATCATTTAAAGACACATGCACTTAAACGGCGTGCTGAAAACAGCTGTTTTTGATCAGCTAAAATTAGTGTTTATTTACAATACTAATGAGAATTTTTAATTAAAGTATATTACAAACTTTTAATTTACACCCTAAAGAATCATATTAGCTTGTACAAAAATGACATTATATGACCCCTTTAAATACAATAGCATGTTCAACAATAATTATGTATAATTAGGCTAAGTATAATAATTGCTCCAAAAAACATGAATTTCTCATTGTGCGCAAGAAATCAAAAGACATTTGTGACAGTTTTGTTCTGTAACAGATGGTTACTCATATGTAATGCATAGGTAGGCGGTACAGATTGTGTTTTACGTGCGTGAGTGTGTGTGTTTGACTGTGAGTGATGGTCTCTGATTCAGAAAGGCCCCAGATGTTCAGCTGTCCGGAGTCTGCCAGTCACCGTTCAACTCTGACAGGACCCGACAGAGCTGTCATCCCTGAACGCCTGCCAGTCAAACCGATGCTCCATGCGTTCCGGGGCGGATCTGTCACTATTTGTTTTTACCAAAGCCTTGATGAGGAGAATGATAACTCTGAGTTTTACTTCTCAGCGAGGGCATGAGAATGTGTGTGCGTTTGTTTGAACTGTCTCTCTGTGTACATATCTCGAGGCTTGTCACGGCTCCGCAGGTGCCCAGGCGTGTGATTGGGCGGACTGTAAATGAGGCGAGATGACCTTGACCAAAAATCCTACATATTTTTATCACCTCTCATCACATTCAGAATGGAGGGTAATGACCACACCATATATCACATTCTATAAATGTGAGTGCTTTATGTTTGTGCTTAATGTAAGACTGCTTGCTTTATAAGCAATTAATCGTTGAAATTTAATTTTTATTGTATTATATGTTTTTTTATAAAATATTTTTATGAAATAAAAAAATATGATTATAATTTTTATTAATATTATTATTTAATTATTTTAGAATCAACATGAAAATTCCATAAAGTTAAAATTCTTCACTTTTCAAAATCCAGTCAATTTCCAACTATCAAGTTCCATCCCTTTTGCCTGTTTGAATATTTTCATATGGAAATATTTCACATTTGTAAATAATAATAATAATAATAATAATAATAATAATAATATTTTATTATTATTTGTTAATTCTTTTTTTTTTTTTACATGAAAATAAAAAAATCACTTTTCACAATCCTATTAATTTCCACTTAACAAAATGAAGTTTTGTC
>NC_138223.1:9774664-9837164 GCF_964197995.2 Scardinius erythrophthalmus | reverse complement strand
ACCCATGAAGTTTATCTCCGAGGAATTCTTCTCTGTTCCTCCTTGCTATGGAGTTTCTTCTCTACATTTCCATCTTTAGATAAAAAAAAAAAAAAAAAAAAAAATTGAAATTATGCAGGAGGAACTTTTAAGGTGTATTCACACGCATGTTTGGTTCGATTATAACAAACCCTGGTGCGATTGCTCTGTAAGTGTTTACATGTCTTTGGTCCAACATGGACCAAAGACATGTAAACGAAACAAAAACGGGACATGATGTCGCAAGATGCGACCCTTAAAAATGACAGAGTGCTCACGCATACCTGTTTTTTCTCGCCATAGTCTCGATGTTGCCCATCACGGTTCGGTACAGGCACCAGAACCGCGTCTCCTTGCAGCAGATCTTCGTGTGTGTTTGTGACGGAGGGATTCCTGACGCTTTTTTTTTTATATCTTTACACACTTGATATGCTCTTCACGAGATCTCAGCTGCTAAAAATAAAATTAACATCATATGTAGACTACGCACATGCGACAAGCTCATTTAGCAGCACACAGCGCTGTTTTGGATGTTCGGTTCCATCGCAAAATATAATAAAAAAAAATAATCCGACCAATCAGGTTGTGAACATATCCCTATTCCTTTCGGTTCTGTGTTAAAATGCCAATGTGAATGCTAAGCGGACCAGGACTGAATGTGTTTGTTTGTTTTGGTGTGGACTCTGTACCAAACAAACCAAGGGCCCTATTTTAACAATCTGAAACGCAAGTATCAAGCGCAAAACGCAAGTAACTTTGTGGGCGGGTCTTGGCGCTGTTGCTATTATACCGGCGGGATAAATGACTCTTGCGCCCGACGCAAATCTAAAATGGGTTGGTCTGAAGTAGCTTCATTATTCATAGGTGTGGTTTGGGCGTAACTTGAAATAAACCAATCAGAGCGACATCTCACATTCAGTTTAAGAGCAGGCGCGCTTGTTCCATGGCGGATTGCTATTATAACGGCGGATTTGCCAGGCGAGCGCCAGGAGCGGTTCACAGCCGAGGAGACCAACGTTCTCGCCAGGGCCGTAAAAGACAGAGAAGTTACATTGGGGATGGAGAAACCCACCCAAATTAGCTTCGGTTAAACAGGCGTATAATAATTTGGGTAAATGTGTAAGCTAGATTTATACCTATTTTTTAACATCTTCATGGACACAACAATGATTCCCCTCGTGTGTTAATATTTTTCCTTGTAATAATGTATGGTTTTCTAAAAATGAGAAGTGCTGAGTGTAGATGAGAGAATCAAAGTGTATGCACGTTGTGCACACGCTACATTGATTATGGCCAAACATGCGCCCTTAAAATAGTATATGAATAACATGCGCAACACGCCACTGACTTAAGACTAGGTTTTTCCTGGTCAGTGGCGGAATTGTTTTCTAAACTGCAAAATAGCAGCAGGGAACGTTTGCTCCGGAACACGCCTCCTCTTTGCGCTGAACCGCCCCCGGGAGCACAAGATCATTTCCTAACTTACCGACGTGCGTCTGTGGAGGGAAAAGTCCGCTGTGCGCGGGTGCAAAATAGGAATGATACATGCGTCGGTGTACAAAGTCAATTGCGCTGGGTGCCAGATAGGCCCCCAAGTGAACCGAACTACATGTGTCAAGTCAAGTCAAGTCAAGTTTATTTATATAGCGCTTTTCACAACACAGGTTGTATCAAAGCAGCTTCACAGTAATAAATTAGAACAATACATCAATGTTTGTTTCTAGTGGAACGTCTACGTTCGGTAATGCTGTGTGAACACACTCTTATTGCATTTGTTGAAGAACTTAGTTGGCCAGAATCATTTGGGTGCAAGCGTATGCGAGTAGTCATTTAAAAATGACTTGTTTTTTAGAAAAAGGTTTAGACTCAAACCATAGGGCCAGTTCACACAGAATGCATTTTTGCTGCTGAAATTAAGAACATGCAACGTCATAGTTACGTTGTTAATTAGTACGTCATGAAATTGACAAAAAGTGGCCTACCAATATTGTTAATTATATTTATCAGGATCAATGTCCATAAATGTTTTTTAAGTTCATGTTAATAATTTGTATTTGCTGGCAACTGTAGATTCCATAACCTGAGCACAAAATACCAAATGCGGTTTCCTTGGTTTCTGATTCCCTGTTTGTTTCTATGGTTAGTTATCATCAGCTGTTTATTATTTTGTTTCTTGTTATCCCCTGTATATATACTCCCTGTTCATTTTATTTCTTGGTCAGTTATTGTCTTACAGTATGTAATGTGTTGTGTTACTCCCGTGTTCATCATTGAAGTCTATTTAGAGAATTCCAAGTTCACGCCTGCTGCTTATCTTCCCCAGAACATTACAGTGTGTTAACCATTTTTTCTTAAATAAATTTGCTTAGTTCAAAATGTAAAAAAAAAAAAAAGGGTTACGGATTAATGACCATGGGATAATATGGGCCTCATGGCGAAATCAGTTGAGAACCACTGCTTTAAAAACATCCGTACTTTTCTTGAACAACCTCTGTAAAAATTACAGAGCAAATTACCTACTGATTTTTGGCTGTCTTGGCGGTCCTCTTAGAAATGAAATTCGGTCTGGATAAGAATGTCTGTGATTGCGGATATTGTATTTTCACATAGCCTTTCCTCATTTATTGACCTTTGTAGAATACAAAAGCAAATTAAATTTTCTCATTGCATGCAAATTCCTGGTGCACCTTTATTATGGATTTAGACTTTCTGCCTAAATCAGTACACAATATGACAGATGTCCAAATGTTAATAATTGTAACTCAGATGTTGTTTAGAAAACATATCCCTTCTGAATAGAGTTTATCCAAGATAACATTTAGCAGCTACTACAGAGACAATCCACCTTGAGTAACCTTTGCCGTCTACCTTGAGGACGTGGTTATAGGTCATGAAAAGGTGTAGTAGGGAAATTTGTAATTTCCTTTTAAAATGCTGAATGATGGGACGTAATTTGATGCTACTTAAAACCTTTATGCTGCTTTCTAACAAATGTCCCCATGCACTCACTCATTTCTACAATATATTTATGTTACAGACAGAAAAAGACTCTTTAGTTCCCTAAAACAACCCTAGGATAACAGCAAATTTCATTTACTGGCTTGTAAGTCGGAAGCAATAATTGAATTTTGGCATGAGAAGCTGGCATGCTGTCAGAAAATGTAAAAAAAAAAAAAAAACAGAGACTTTTTGTCTCTGTAATAATTAGCACTTCCCATGTGTACTTCTCTTTCATCTCAGCTCTAATAATTCTGAGGGTTGTGGGATTGTTAGTGCATTGGGAAAAAAAAAGACTGTTTTTGACTGACTGGCGTTTTAAATCCAGGCTGATTTGAGATGGCTGTTTTTTTCCATACTGGACAAGAAATTATAGGTAGAACACAGGTAATCTGCAGGTGTGCTTTTCACAGTCATTGACTGGGATTTAAAGGGCTCTGTTTTGCCTGTTTCATCCATAATTGCTACCAAAATGATATTGCAATGTATACTCCCTCCTAGGCAAAGAAAAATGCCCACAATGGCTCAACACTAAGCTTTTAATTGCCTTAACCACAAATTATTGGTCAGGAAATTAGTGAAATTTAAGCAAATTCACTACTTAAAAAGCCATTGCTGTCTCAGAAAAACATCAAAGACAGAATTAAGTTTTTGGCAAAATATGGGAAATTGTGTGTAGTGCGATGAATCACAATGAAAGACAAGTTGCATGGTGATGCTTCAGAGTGCTGTCTTTGAAAATCTGCTGAGAAATAAAACAATAAATGCATCTCTACCATAGTGAAGCATGGAGGAAGAGGTTTTTAACAGCTGATATTGGTGAACTACTTCACTGTGAAGAGGCAATTAATGCTTTGGAGTACAGGAGAATATTGCAGAATGTCTTGCTTCCCTCTAATGAAAAGTTTTTATCTAAAGAGGAATGAACAGATGTTATTTTTCATTAAAAAAATGCTCCTGCCCAAATTGCAAAGACAAGAAAAGTCTTGAGAGCCAGTCCATCAGGCTCATGTTTTGGCCTGGTCAGAGTCCAGATTTGAACCCTATAGTGAATATTTGGTCTCTCACATTTATCTCAAACAAACTGGGAGACAACTACTCATGAACTGTTTGAAACTATTAACATTGAGTGGAACAACACTGACTCTTCTTCCTGAAAAAAAAAAAAAAGCTGTATAAGTTTACCCAGAAGGTTTAACCTTTAAACGCTTACCCCTGGTCTTAAGTGACCCGGGACGTCAATCACTAGTCAAGTCAAGTCAAGTCAAGTTTATTTATATAGCGCTTTTCACAACACAGGTTGTATCAAAGCAGCTTCACAGTAATAAATTAGAACAATACATGAATGTTTGTTTCTAGTGGAACGTCTACGTTTGGTAATGCTGATCAATAGTATCGTTGATTGATTAATTCAATTAAATATCCCCAAATATCCCCAACTGAGCAAGCCAAAGGCAACAGTGGCAAGGAACCGAAAAACTCCATCAGGTGACCTAATGGAGAAAACAAAACCTTGGGAGAACCCGGGCTCAGTCGGGGGCCAGTTCTCCTCTGGCGTTTATGAACTAGAGGTCGGATTTAACTGTAGGATTAAAAGTATTATATGAATGCCTGGCTGAAGAGATGCGTCTTTAATCTAGTTTTAAACTGGGAGAGCGAGTCTGAGCAACGAACAGTATCCGGAAGACTATTCCAGAGTTTTGGTGCTAAATGTGAAAATGCTCTCCCTCCTTTGGTGGACCTAGATATCCTAGGTATGACCAAAAGCCTCGAATTTAGTGACCTTAAAGAGCGCGATGGATTATAGGGCGATAGAAGATCCGTTAAATAGACTGGAGCTAAGCCGTTTAGGGCTTTATAAGTCAGTAGCAATACCTTGTAATTAATACGGGACTTTATAGGTAACCAATGTAGAGATGATAAAATCGGTGTTATATGATCATATTTTCTTGATCTAGTTAGAACTCTAGCGGCGGCATTTTGGACTAACTGTAGCTTGTTTATTGAGGATGCAGGACAACCGGCTAATAACGCATTACAGTAATCTAGTCTCGAGGTCATGAATGCATGAACTAACTTTTCTGCATCAGAAACAGATAGCATATTACGTAGCTTAGCAATGTTTCTAAGGTGGAAAAAGGCTGTTCTTGTAACATATGAAATATGATTTTCAAAAGACAGGTTGCAGTCCAATATAACACCCAGGTCTTTTACTGTAGAGGATGAAGTAACAGGACATCCTACTATGTTAAAGTTGTATTGTGAGAGGTTTTGTGGGTGGTTTTTTGAACCGATAAGTAGTACCTCTGTCTTGTCTGGATTTAATAAAAGAAAATTACGCGTCATCCAATCTTTTATATCTTTAACACACTCTGTCAATTTGGATAATTTAGCGTTTTCATCTGGCCGTGATGAAATATAGATTTGAGTGTCATCAGCATAACAATGGAAACTAATTCCATGTTTCCTTATAATATTTCCAAGTGGCAGCATATATATTGAGAATAATAGAGGGCCTAACACAGATCCCTGCGGCACTCCATAGTTTACTGGAGTTATGATAGATTTTTCTCCATTTAAATAAACAAAATGGTAGCGGTCAGATAAATACGATCTAAACCAGCTTAATGCTTGTCCTTGAACACCAGTATAATTTTGTAGTCGATCTAAGAGTATTGTATGATCTATAGTATCGAACGCAGCACTAAGATCAAGTAAAACTAATATTGAGATACAGCCTTGGTCAGAAGCTAAAAGTAAATCATTTGTGATTTTAACGAGCGCAGTTTCAGTGCTATGATGCGGCCTGAACCCAGACTGAAACTTTTCATAGGTGTCATTTTCTTGTAAGAAAGAGCCCAGTTGAGCGGACACAACTTTTTCTAGTATTTTAGACATAAAAGGTAGATTTGAAATGGGTCTATAATTTACTAGATTATTCGGATCTAATTGTGCTTTCTTAATGAGAGGTTTTATAACTGCCAGTTTAAATGTTTTTGGAACATAACCTAAAGATAAAGACGAGTTAATAATATTGAGGAGAGGCTCTTCCACTACAGGTAACACTTCTTTCAATAGTTTAGTTGGTATAGGATCTAGTAAACATGTTGTTGTTTTAGATGAAGTAAAAAGTTTATTTAACTCTTTTTGTTCTATAGTTGTAAAGCACTGTAATTGTTCTTGCGGGGTGATAATTGAGGCTGAATTATAAGGCGCGATTGAGGATTGAACGTTTACAATTGTGGTTCTGATGTTTTCTATTTTCTCAGTGAAGAACTTCATGAAATCATTACTACTAAACTGTAATGGAATATTTTGTTCAGGAGACATCTGTTTATTTGTTAGTCTCGCCACTGTGTTAAATAAGAACTTAGGATTGTTATGGTTGTTTTCTATTAGTTTGCGTAGATGCTCAGCCCTGGCCGCTTTTAGGGCCTTTTTATAACGTGACATACTGTCTTTCCATGCGATTCTAAAGACCTCTAAGTTGGTTTGTTTCCATTTACGCTCTAAATTACGGGTTTCTCTCTTTAGAACACGCGTAGTATTGTTGTACCATGGTGCTTTACTTTTCTCTCTGACCTTTTTTAATCTAATGGGCGCAACAATATCCAATGATCCAGAGAGAATGGTGCTCATAGTGCTAGTTAATTCCTCAAGTTCATCTGTTTGTTTGGGTTCACTGAGCAGCTGAGACAGATCCGATAAGCTGTTTGAAAAATTATCTATGGTGGATGGAAGGATTGTTCTGCCTAATCGATAACGCGGCGCAGCATGATATATTACAGGAGTACCTAATATGCAAGTTACCATGTAATGGTCAGTGACATCGTCACTTTGTGGAATGATATCTATATCGGTTGGATCGGTTCCATGTGATATAATTAAATCGAGTGTATGATTAAATCGATGAGTCGGTCCGGTAATGTTTTGCTTGACCCCAAAGGAGTTTAATAAATCAGTAAACGCAGCCCCTAATGCATCATTTTGATTATCTACATGGATATTAAAGTCTCCAACAATTAATGCTTTATCGAAGTTAACTAATAGGTCTGAGAGAAAATCTGCAAACTCTTTTAGGAAATCAGCGTAAGGCCCAGGTGGTCTATATATGGTAGCCAAGGCTAGAGATAATAGGGATGTTTTTCGAACATCTAAGAGCGTAACATTTAGTACAAGTACTTCAAATGAAATAAACTTATAACCCGTTTTCTGAGTAACATTGAGAAAATCTCTATAGATTGTTGCAACACCGCCGCCACGACCATTCAGACGGGGCTCGTGCTTATAGGAGTATCCTGATGGAGTAGACTCATTTAAACCGAAATAATCATTTGGTTTAAGCCAGGTTTCAGTAAGGCAAAGTACATCGAAGCTATTATCTGTGACTATTTCATTTACAATAACTGCCTTAGGTGTGAGTGATCTAATGTTTAGAAGACCTAGCTTTAAAAATTGTTTTTGATTACCAATAGCAACATTTTCTGGTTTAATAACAATTAGATTTTTTCTAGATCCTGCAGTAGATTTATGATTTGATCTCACTAAACGAGGAATAGACACAGTTTCTATGCAATGTTCTAAACTATTTATATCAGTTAAATTGGTGCAGCAGAGACTATGATTTGGACTTTTGGTTACTAGTCAAAAGGTATTTAACATTTTGGAGATGTTATCTGACAGAAGATCCGATCCGAATCTGCTTGGGTGTAAGCCATCAGCACGGTAAAGCCTAGGACGCTCCCAAAACAGATTCCAATTATTTACAAAGAGAAGTTTCTGCTCATTGCACCATGACATTAACCATTCATTAAGCGCAAATAATCTACTAAACTTTTCATGACCTAGTCGGTACGTGGGAAGCGGTCCTGACACAATAATCGTTATATCAGGCGATGTGCTGCGTACCGTATCGATCAGATTCCTGAAGTCTTTCTTCAGAACTTCCGTCTGGCGCAGTCTGATGTCGGCCCCTCCCGCGTGCAGGACAACAGTTCCGACGCGCTCGTTCAAAATCTCGGGAACGTGAGCAGCGATTTCAGAAACACGAGCACCAGGAAAGCAGTGACTATGCACCTTACTTTTATTTAACGTAGCGTGTACGTGTCGAACGATGGAATCGCCGATGATCACAGCATCGCGTTCTGTTTCGCGAAGAGGGGAGAAGCGGTTTTGTGTGGATATCTCGAAAACCGGGAGGGTCGGAGAGAGTTTTCTTGGTCTAGACCTGGCTCGCGTCTTCCGCTGCGGAAAAATCCAGGCTTCGTGATGGCATGTTGGAGCCGGAGTGAACGAGACCATGGCTGATCGCGACCTCGACGTTCGGGACCGATGTTGAGGAACGCACGGAGTAGACGAGGTCGGAGTCATCGGGTTAGTAACGTTAGTCTCTGATTTGTGTGCCTCGGCACGTGATGTTTCAAGAGCTAACCGCCGGTCTATCAGCTCGGCTTTTCTTACTAAAAGGTCGTGGATCTGTTTCTCAACAGCTTCCAGCTCAGACTGCACCGCGTGCAGCTCAAATGTGTCCTCACCTGCACCAAAAGGTAGACTACTTACATTTGATATATTCGCCATTTTAACAGATGGACAGTAAGTTAAGTTAGCAACGATGCTACCAGTGGTGCTATCAATATTAATACTAATTTATGGCTTAAGTCTTGGATATAATCCGTCTTTTCAGTGGTACGGGTGTAGAGTAGACGCACGATAGGCGAAAAAATGTTTGTTTGTAAATGAGTGCGGAGAAGACGCGTTCAGCCGTGATCCACGGACGTAACCTATAAGAGTATCCAGCGTTGGATCACTAGGCTTGAGACGCGTCTGCTCAACAATCCGCGTTATAACTATGAGGTGAGGAAAAGTAGAAAATGTTCGTTGTAAGTGAGTTTAAAGAGAAATCAAGAATTATAAATCAATCGATGGAGCTCCCTACCCTCGTCCTCATTAATTTTTTAAAAAGTTAGATTTATCAACCTTCTTACTATTCCTCAATCAATTTAATATAAACAATACAGCAAGAATTTTTTAAAGATTGCCTGTTTTCCCAGTATTTTTTTTGTAAAAATAGTTTAGGGTCGCTAACGACACGAGGTGCGTAACAGTGTGAGTATATTTTTTTGTGCAGAACAATAAATCTTTGATGTCTGAATAAGTGCAATTCACTTTTATTCCACAAGACGGCTGTGTCTGAACACAATGATGAAGTGATGTTTCACTCATAGTTACCGCAGGCAGAAAACAAAAGAATGGGCAGAATCATCAGCAAAACTTGAAATGGCTCAGCGATTTACTGCAGAGCAACTACTGAACGCAATCATATATTAGTATCACTGTCACTTGATGATGGATCTGGTGAAGAAGTTGTCAGCGACAAAAATATTGATTTTGAAGATGTTGAAAATAATAGTTTTGAGAATATGTTTGAGATCACGAAAATGAGCCAGATGCTGAATCTACTGGGAAATGAGCTCTGACGAAGACAGTGATGATGGTATAAAACATCTGCTCAAACTGAACCTTTCCAAGCACAAAAATAAACCATGCTTTATTGTATTCTTCTATAATTGTTACTCTAATATCAGGAGAGTTTTATATTATTGCGACAGGTAGAGATCCATTTGTGCTAGATATAGATCCATAGATAAAGTTTAAAAGAGCAGAATTTATTTAAAATAGAAAGTCTACAGTCAGTCAGTTTAGTACATTCTTGTTGAATATTATATTATATTATATTATATTATACAGTGTTTAGTTTATATTGTATTGATTTAATGCAGTCTCTAAATTTAGCAATAGCCTACGTGACAGTTAAAATGTTTAATAATACTACTAGTGAATAATTTACAGTATGTAGCCCAGCTGTCTTAACTTTTTTGTGAAAATGAGAGACTCTCAGTTAATTTTTACTGTGTTTATTATATTATGGATTTATACCAACAACAACAACAAAAACCTCACCTGTAATCAATGTTCCTGTGAGACTCTTTGTAGCAGCTGCATATAACTTTTTGTTCAATCAAAACATGGTATATATGGTTATTTACACTACTATCTGGAATACTTTGATCTTATTGGTCAAATGCAATATTCCATGATCTAATATTTGTAATATTGAACATCACAATCTTATAAAACATTTTTGCAGTTGCAGATTCATATAAAAGAATTACCTTCCATATGCTTGCTGTCGGTAGATTATCTTCCATGAGGTTTTGATCGTCTGAATAAATTTGGTGCGAATGCTTTTTGATCTAAACCAATCTGAATAATGAATGAAAAGAGATCCATCTGCCCATCACATCAAGACATGACAACCACACCAAGGTTACCCTGCTGAAGGTCTTGAAAGAATCGGTGAGAAAACACGTTTTTGACATGCTCTTGAGAAAAGGTTAAAAGAAAACTTTCCAACCAAAATTGCCCTTTCTTAATCGTTGAAAGCTTTGCTGGAGATCTATGCCGTGCCGTGGGAATATATGATGGCTATACTCTTAATAGAGCATGTCAAGAGGCTTCTCTTTTGGAGAATGGTAACTCTTTTGGATGGGGCTCATCATCCATTTTACTTGAAAGAGTGTTTCTAGAGTAAGTTGAGACATTTCTGGGGTATGTTGCCCTTGTGAAGCAGCAGGACTGTCAAGAGAACTTCTGTTTTTAAGGGTATATGTCTGTGTTTGCAAGACTCTCTGATAACTTTATAACTTGATTTTAGGCTTGTATTCACATATAAAAATTCATCAACTCACATCAGTAGTGGTAAAGGTTCATTCTCATGTGTTACACAGAACGTTTGAGCTTCCACAAGAACCAATGAGGTTCATTCTCATGTGTTACGCAGCACGTTTGAGCTTCCGCAAAAAACATTGTTCTCAGTCGTAAAGCAGGTTCGGTTGAGCTCCTGATTATGTCCGCTGATCAATGTTTAAATGTGAATAAAAGCCTAAATTTAAGTCTGTTCATCATATTAAGTGTAAGTATCAAGTCTCTGCAGTCCCCGCTCAATTCTTATTGATTGGTTTTACAATCTCTTTATGAACTTTTTGAAGCGTCAAAGTGGTAGTTGCATAGCTGTCAATGGAGAGCTAGGGTTAGGATCAGGGTGTGGTTTAAGGTTATTTGCATGTAATTATGCATAATTTATAGTTTTCACTATAGTAGCCTCATGAGGGTGAGTAATTAAAGGGGGGGTTAAATGCTATTTCATGCATACTGAGTTTTTTACACAGTTAAAGAGTTGGATTCCCATGCTAAACATGGACAAAGTTTCAAAAATTAAGTTGTACGTTTGATGGAGTATATCTGTTTCAAAAATACTCCTTCCGGTTTGTCACAAGTTTCGGAAAGTTTTTTTCGAGTATGGGCCTGTGTGACATCAGATGTAGCGGAATTTCCTTATACGGGCCCAAGGGCACTTCTCCCGGAAGGGTGCGCGCGCACCCGTAGACCAGAGCGAGAGAGCGAAAGCAGTACGCCCATCAAAGCGCTGTGCTCGGCTTTAGGGGAGTCATCGGCTGCGCTCCACTCAAAGGACTTAAAGAAATAAACAATGTCACTAAAAGAAGTGTGTTTTTGGTTGCCATGGCAAGATAACCCTGCACAGATTCCCAAAGAACCCAGCGTTAAGGGACCAGTGGATGGAGTTTGTTTAAACAGAGCATCAACGGAGTTGTGCAAGTGTTCTTGTTTGTTCCCTGCATTTCGAAGATGATTGTTTTATAAACAAGGCCCAGTTCGACGCCGGATTTGCAGATCGTCTAAGCTGCTTATGAATGGAGCAGTCCCAACGATAAAGGTTCACGGTCGTGCGTTAGAACCGCAGGCGGTGAGTAAAAACTGCTTCAAATGTCTGTGTGTTGTTAGCTATCGGCACGTAAGCACAACATGATCACGTATAGTTAATGTATCTATGGAGCATGCCATGTATGGTGTGTGTAAATACATTTGTTTAGCTGGCCACTGTAGGTGTCTGTTTGTTTATCGTAAAACCACACGCGCTCGTGATTCTTTAGCTCCGCCCACACGGCACGCCTCCAGCCGCTTGTTTTTTTCCGGAAAAGACTCGGTACAGCCTATCTTTATTTTATAAATATAATAAAACTAAAGACTTTTTGGAGATATGAAGGATGCAATACTACTCTATAGGTACTCAAGATTAACATGAGATTGACTGAAACTGAGTGTTTCACCCCCCCTTTAATGACAGAATTTTCATTTTTGCGTGTACCGTCCCTTTAAGACTGTCCTATTTAGCTTTTAATATATAAACTTTCCAGTATATTAACTTTCCTATATAAACTCTAAAGTGACTATAGGGGTCACATTATCATTCAGATATTAGATTACATTTAACAGTTTTATAAAATCTTTTAAACTCTCTTTAAAGCTGTGATAGTCTTTTCTTCCCTATTGTGATGTATATATCCGAGTGAAACGGCTCCCGGAACATGAAAAAATGTAGGGTGGGACATGATTTTGTCCATCGGGAATTGATTGGATCATTATGGTTTGCTATTGGTAGATCTCATGTGATTGACAGTTCTTCCCACCCTTGGGCCAGTAAACACATCATCAGAGAAGAGAAGAGAAGAGAAATTTATAATAAATACTTCAAAACAAAAATTGTCCATTTTGATTTAAAGACTGGCCAAGATACCAAAGTTTAAATAAAAAACAGACATTACAATATGAACTCGAACATTTTTCCTAAACTATAAAAAATCAACTTGTGAGCAATAAACTATTTCCCTGGGAATGTACAGTGTAAGAAACCATTGTGTAGCAAGTGACAATATAACAATAGGATGACGATCATCTCATTATACACCTCGTGGTCTAGACATTTATAAATGTTTGGCTTTTAGCAGCCTGACTGTTTGTGGCTGTTCGTTTCTTTCAGCTTCCCATTTATTTTTGTTTGCTCTCTCTCTACATTCATTGTTAGTTTAGTACTTCATTTTCAGAGCTGTCAGATTTTTCATGCTTTTGAACTTTAATTTGATAATAAGCAAACAAAAACGTGCTGAATACTTCGTTACTCCACTTATCTAGCGGCAAACAGTAATTATTGTGCATTTGTTCTATCTGCCCTCTGAAGAATAACTAACGCTCTCAGATGTAACTAAACATGTCTACCTGAACACAAAAGGGTGCTGGCATATTTAAAACAATTGAATACGCTTCTACACTGCATTACTATGTATTTGCTCCTTATACAAAACAAGCCGCTTATGAGACTGTTGTGGGTGGTTGCCAGGGAGTTGCTATGTGTCTGGCAAGATGTTCTAAGTGGCTTTTCCCCCTAGAAAGTCTTAGAAATATAACATGTTTTTGTGTTTGCATTTTCCCTAAAGGTAGAGTTGTAAAGTTCAGCAGAGAAAAATAAGGGACACTCTCTGTTCCTTTATACCACATGCCATTTGAGATTGAAGTAAACCGTTGGTGGCAGGTGACAATTGACCACTTTGTAAATAAAAATGAAATGCTGCAGAATCACAGTGTGTGCCTGCAGCTATGTGTGTGTAGAAAAAAAGATAGCCTACATTTGAAATGGATTGAAATATGTGCAGAAAAAGCTTTGGAGATGCAATCACTGATTTCATCATATGATTACATTTTTATTTTAAATTAATTTTAAAGCCATACTGAACTACATTGTCATACACCATCAGTTTGACTGCTTATAAATAATATTTAATAAATAAAAGATAAATAATATTTCTATGAATTAATTCTTATTTTAGGTGCATTTCACCTATTTAATTAACCTTAAAGCCAGTTATTTAAATAATCCAGTGAAAAAAATAAACTGGATGGATGGTCTTATTTTTACACACACAAAAACACATACTGGTTTCCATGTTTAATGGGGACTTTACCATAGACACAATGCTTTTTATACTGTACAAACTGTATATTCTATCCCTTTACACTAACCCTACCCCTAAACCCACCTATCACAGACATTGCATTTTTACTTCTTAATTTTTTTTTCCCATAAGGTCACAATTTACTGGTATTACTATCCTTATGGGGACTTTTGTTCATTTGTTCCCCATAACTTAGGGAATACCAGGTACACACACACACACACACACACACACACACACACACACACACACACACACACACACACACACACACACACACACACACACACACACACACACACACACACACATCAACAGTATAGCTAAAAGTGTGAAAAACCAACAAATAAAGGTGCAAAAATGTTCAGTCTGTTTTTTTTCCTTTCCTCTTCTGTCTCCTTTGATAAATGTAACATAATACCACCCAATGTTAAGGATTTAACACAATTGTCTTTTTCAATTTGTTATCCATTCTAATATATAATTTTTGGCTGAAACTGATCAAATCTGATATACTAAAGCATTCTCAGTTTCATGCTAAAATATGGAACAAACTGCATTCTGTAACAGAATGATGTTCTGTTCCCTTAAATAGTATCGGTTCAGTATTATTGCAGATGGTTGGTAACTGTAACTATAGTGATAACCACTGAATGTTGATTAACCTTGAGCATTTCTGTGTTCAGACTGAGGTAATCACAAATCAGTTTGGATGTCAGTGTGCTCATCCTTCTTATAAGGTTGTTGTATGTTCTGCATAAAAAGTGCATCAAAAGGTTTCCTTTTTACTGACACATCCAATATTACAGTTTTTTTTCTTTTCTTCACTTTTTGGTGCTTATTTTATTGTAAGTTAAACCAATTGAAGACATATTATAGAATATTAAATATTTCAATTAGGTATCATTAAAATGTAACCTTACATTTAAATAAATAAATAAAAAAGAAAAAAGAATTTTCAATTCTGTGCATCACTAGAATAAGTATGTGTTTGAACATCAGACATTGTGTCTTTATTTGGCAAATAAAGTTTCTCATGTCTTATATAAGCCTTTGTGTTTGCACAGTTCAGGTAACACAGACTGAGGATTCTATCAATAATGTTTGTCCTTTCCATTTTAGAGATCATACTCTTCCTGCTTGAAGTTCTTTTGAGTGAGCTATTGTCCGTCACACAGAGGTTTCCTGGTCGCAAGGCACTTTTAAAGGGTCGTGTGTGTGTGTGCGTATATGTTGTTTCCCGTTCCCTTGAGAATCCTCTGCCTCCACTTTATGGAAATGTCAGTGATCACCCTGTCTCTTCCGCTGCGTGAGTCCGTGTGATGTGTGTACGCAAGTGTGTGTGTGTGTGTGTGGACAGCTTGTGCTGGAGTTCACTGAAATGTTTGTGTGTGTGTTTGATGTGTAAATGTCACTGATCACCCCATTTCTTCCACCTGATTACCCATGCTTGCTTCTACCTGTCTGTGCGCTCAGATCTTCTCTGTGGGTAAATGTGTCCTGAGGCCAGAGGAAAGGACTGGTGCATTATGGGTGTGGGGCCAACTCCCCAAATCTGTATGACTGTGCAGAGAATGCATGCGGATGTCACACAGTCTCATTGTATTGGAACCACAGAAAAAGGTCAGATCACATGCCCCTATCATACTCACATGGTGTATTTGGCACTTGAAGAAATAAAGTTTTGCCTCATTAAGCACGGCATCAAGCTCCTTTCCTGTGAGATCAACCCGGTAATCACCCATCGGTTAAAGATTAAAGGTGCTGGCTCAAAGCCTGAACAATGATGTCGTAGTAACTGGAGATTTATTTAGTAACATTTAGTGGTCCTTTGTAACTAGTAATGTTATGCTTGTTTGTGGGTCATTGACAAATAAGAGTGTCCAAGATAAAAAAGAAAAATCTAGCTTGCGTCAAGAAGTTCTTAGAAATTAACCTGAATTAACCAGTTTAGTTATGTGGTATTTTACTAATTATATATTTTTATATATGGGTTGTTAATATGTTGTTAATAATTAGATTTATTCATTTTTTCATTTTTTTTTTACGTATTAAGTAATTTAGTTTTCAGTTTTAGTTATTTTAGTACTTCAACTGTTAATGTTTATTTTATTTCAAGGAATCAAGGATTTTTTTTTATTTATTTATAGTTTTAGTCAACGATAATATCCCTGGTTGCACCACGTGACCTTTATTTTGTGTACAAACTTTATACTGCCCCCAAAATATCTAAAGGAATTTGAATTCAAATGATTTGAAGTATTAAAGTGTTAAATTTAAAGTGTATGTGTGCAATTTTGAAACATAACTCATCCCACGCCATATACTGTACGAACATGAATGGCGACTGCATAGGCAAACATCACTCAAAAATCTTGAGTTATCAAGAGTTAATATTTCACATTTCTGTTTTATCACGTTTGTTCGTTTAAGCAAAGCACTTAGTGGCTTCAGGAGGGCTGTTTCTGCAATTAGTCTTTTTTTTTTTTGGGAATGAAAGTGTCTGCTAAATGACAAGTAATTTGCTAACAAGTGTGGTGGGAGGCACTGAGGCATTGGCCTTTAGCTTCATAATGGCAGACCGAAGTAATTTTTTCCCGTAGAGACGGTAAAAATGTTGACCTGGGATGCTTCAATGGGCACACACACCAAACGAAAAGACTGTTCCAAAAGGTACACAGCAAAATCATGCTGCCTTCTAAAATACCTTGTTTAGCACAAATCCGGTAGAATCAGGTGTATATATAGCGGACAATACAATCCCAGAATGCATTGCAACCAGCTCTGTTGATGGTGGATGTAGTTGAGATGTCAAACGTAAATACATATACAATATGCTTTGTTCATTTATTGGCACTATACATCGTTTTTGGCTGATTTCGAAGAATTAAAGTAATCTAAATACTTATGACATATCAAGATTTAAATTACTTGCACTATTTTAAAGTAATAGCCCTTTAAGGCTTTTTATTAAGATTAATTTTCATTCTCATTTACACAATATTGTTTTTTCCAATGGATGCCTCTTTCATATGCATTATAATTTTAAAGTCAGGTCAAATTTATTTGTATAGCGTATTTCACAATACACATTGTTTCAAAGCAGCTATACAGAAAATAATAATGATAATGTTTATAATATCTTTATATTTCATGCCTTTTAGTCACATTTAGCAGATTAGAGCTGATAATTACCATCATAGATAACTAGATTAGAAATGTAGTTCACATTAGTTAGAGACCGTCATATGAAAATAGTTGTGTTATTATTGATATTTGCTAAAATTCCAATATCAGTGCATACTTAATTCAGTACTGAAAAGTATCTACTAAAATAGTTTTTAATTTCAGATCAAATTGTATGAAAGTATCACATTGTTAGCTTAGCAACATGCTAAAGCCAAGTTGTTAACGTCCCCCTGTGGTGAAAATCCAGCTTTTAAAGTTGTTTTTATGTCTATGTGGTGTTTTTAATATGCTTTAAGACAAACCATGTGCAAAATCATGTCAACACCTTTACTGAGTCTTTTCTCCTTGAAAACTGCAGTGAACCAAAGACACGGTTTGAAATCGCTGGTGTTTCTGACGTCACAAACTGCCTTGTAACCAATCAGGTCAACGTGTGATCGTCAACGAGTGAATCTCTGAGCTGGTGTGAGTGAGTGGAGGCGGGGCTAATTTGCATATTCATAAAACCGTGTATACTAGGCAGTATACTACTACGTATATGAGGCAAGGGTGTAGAGTTACATTCAAGCTAATTTAAGGCATGAAGATTTAAATTTGTTTATTACATTTAAATATGTAATTTTGGTGATCAAAAATGAGTTTTAAGGGATACAATTTTGGACTACAGGGGGACTTTAACTAAAAATACTTTCATCAAATTGCTAAATTGTTACCTGCTTTTTGCAGCAGAGCTTACAGTATATCTGAGAATATTCCAAGACTGAATGGAATGTTGTTATCCTTTTGACACATACTGTATTCATATAGTTTGAATTGCACACAGGCTTCCATTCAATTTAGAGAGAGCGGGAGAGCTCATATTATCAGTCTCATCTCAGGTCACATGCCTTCCCTACTGTTTTATAATGGTCACTTCTTCAGAATTATTGATGTCATCTGAAGCCATTCTGACTTTAGATGGAGAGATTAGATTCACAATACACAACGGCCTTGACACAAGTTTCTTACAAAGCACCAGAGTGAAAGTCCCTTTGAGATCTTTTTCTGAGTTTATTAGGTAAAATAGGGGTCCGGATTTGTGTGGCAAAAACTGTGCACTACTGACATGGTGATATTCTTGTGACAAATAAATACACTCTCAGAAAAAAAGGTACAAAAGCTGTCACTGGGACAGTACCCTTCAAAAAGGTTCTAAAATGTACCATTTAGGTGCTAATATGTACACTTTTGGAACTAATATGTACACTTTTGGTACCAATATGTACCTTTGAGGGACTAATATGCACTCTTTAGGTACAAAAGTGTACCTTTTGAAAAGGTACCGCCACAGTGACAGCTTTTGTACCTTTTTTTCTGAGAGTGTACCTTTCCCTCCACATTAACTGTGTGTCTAGGAGCAGTGTGTATTTGCAGATGTTCTCAGAAGTATATTTCATTTTTTTATGGCCTAAATCTTTTTGCTACAGCCCAAGGACTCATATGTAAAACTGTGTTTAGAGAGGTCATCAGTGAGCCTAATATAGAAAGAGTCAGCCATTTCGGGTGATTATTTAACGGTGAAGTGTTGATATTTTCATATCTTTTTCATATCTACATTATTTCAGCCACAGAACAAAAAATAAAAATGGTAATTGCGACTTTTTATCTGACAATTCTGAGTTTGTCTCACAATTCACACTTTTTTTCCCCCTCACCATTCTGAATTGATTGAGAATTGCGAGATATGAACTCAGAACTTTTAAAACACAATTTGGACTTTTCTTCTCAGAGTCGCAAGCAATTCTAATTCAAATAAACCCGCAATTTTGAGAAAAAAAAACATTTCTGTAACCGAATCTGAATGACTTTTCCTATGTATTAACCTCATATCTATCTATCCATCCATATATTCTCATATAATGAGATGTACTTTTAATGTGTACTCAGGCACAGTTATCAGTTTCGAAATGGCCAAATATTGGCTGATGAATCAGCCTGGGTGATATATTGGTCATTAATCAGAGTAGTATTTGGCTTTTATTGGCTTATCTGGACTTTCTGAAATATCATGGTCAGCACTTTATTCTTACGCTCAGTGTGCTTTTATTCATGCATCATAATTAGCCATCTTTGCATATTTAGTGAAGCTTAACTGTTAACTATTAAAATTAAACATGGGTTTTCATTCCGTTATTGATGTTCTCTCCACAGACATCGCTCCGTACTTTAAAACCGAAGTAGGGGGTGCACAAACACATCTGGAGGGGAACAGACTCGTGCTCACCTGTCTGGCTGAGGGCAGCTGGCCGCTGGAGTTCAAATGGATGAGAAACAGCACAGACATCACTGAATACACACCAGAGTACAGGTAACAATGAACACACTCTCTGCTGTCTGTTTGCTGTTTGCATGTCTTATGCGAAACCAAATTCATGAAACACGCCATTATGGACTTTAACTTGGCGATCTTTGAGGATCATGAAGTCTGCATAAAGCAGCAAAACATAAAACTCCCAAGCCGCAAATTTCACATTTTGATTTAATGGGATTTTTAAAGTAGTTTTTATAGCACTGTTTTGGTATGAGTAACCATTATCCTAACTTGCACCCATGTACTGAGGTCATTGGATTCTGTGTTGGAGATTGTACAGCAGACAATAGTGCTACAATATAAAATAATATAGACAGTGCAGAGTCCTTTGGGATCTCATTTGTACGGTTTCCTTCTTTGGCCTCTTTCTCTTGTCTGGTCATCCATCTTTGACCCCTCGTGTTTTGGAGACATTATTATTAGACTGACCTCAGAGTTGTGTATAATAAAGAAATGGTGTATAATAAGAACAGTGTTAGCAAGATGAGCGATGAGGTCTGTTTTCATCTATTTTAAAGCCAAAAAATGTGACTTCAAGGGGATAGTTCACTGAAAAATTCTAATTGTAATAATTTGCTCATGTTGGGAGGAGTTAATACTTTTATTCAACAGAAACGCACCAAGTTGATCAAAGCGACCGTAAAATTTTTACTTTGTTACAAAAAAAAACATTTTAACCAAAACTATTTAAAACATTTCAGCTGAAATAAAATATAATTATTACATGAAAATTAGAAATGTTGCATTGCAGACTAACTGAAGTAAAATTAAGTTGAAGCACTAAAATGAATAACTGTAAATAGGAAAATAAAGAAACAACTTATACACGTGACACAAGCACATAAACTTATTAAAAATAAAATGTTAAAATTAAAATGTTTCATTTTGACAATATAGGAGTAAAGGCAAATTCAAATATTTATAAAAAACTCAATTTTAATATAAGTAAATATTAATAAAACAAGAAATAATACGAAAATGACACGAATACGAAACCTGTATGATTTCCCTTTCTATTTCATCTTGAGAGTCATTTTGAAATGTAATGTTTTCCCGTGTTCTTCAGAATCGTGCGTTTAATCAGCAAAGTTGATTCCGCGTTCAGTCCATGTGAACCATCAGTTCTGCATTAAACAGTCATCTGTAAAAATCGAATCAACAGAGATCTGAGCAGCTCTGACCCTGTGGGCTTGTAATCTTTCTTGTTAAACAGCACACACTCACATCCATCTGCTCATAAATCCAAGCACTTGTTAGCGTCCACATTCAAACTTCTTGTGTGTTTATTGACCTGCTTATTGTACTCATTGAGGAAATCATGTTGCAGGTTCAGATAACACATATTTGACAATTATATAATGTAGAGCCAGGTTTTGGGATGTGTTTGAAATAGCATAGTAACATACTACTCATACTATATGGTCAACGGTATGCATAACCAGCGCATGTGTAGTATACTTTATTCCACAATGCAATGCACACCATTTGACCTTTTAATTACAGTGTGAAGAATGAACCTGTGATAATATCTCTCACTCCAGATTTTCTTCCTTGGCTCATTATTTGATCCAAAAGGGAGAAGTTAAGATATTTTTATGCAACAGTGGATTAAAGAAATGTCATAACTGGAAGTGACTCACTGAATTAAACATGCAGCCTAGTGAGGTTATGAGAACAATGTACTACACTACTATTTGTAACATTTATCATTGCATATTGTGCCCTGTTTCACACTCAAAAAAGATGTAGTGTGCAGTATAGTGTATACTGCACAGCAAGAACATATCCATTACTCAAGTAAGCACTATGTAAATCCCAGCTCTCTTTCTTTCTTCCAGGTACACGATCACATTGTTAAACCGCAAGGACACTGGTTTGTATCAGTGCGCGGTGAGGAACAGGATGGGAGCGCTGATCCAGACGAGGGCTGATGTTCGTGTGGCTTGTAAGTACATGTGTATGTTGTTAGAAAGGGAGTCTGGGAGGCTGAAGCACAAATGGATTTCACACATCACCACACTCACCTAGAACACACTCATATGCATGTAGCACAGGGTCCCATAGGGGAAGAACTAGGAGTGACATTCAGGAAACACTCCAGTAATTTTTAAATATGCTGTCAATCCAGTACACTTAACTTACTCTTTGTAATGTAGCTGGTGTTTGGGACACATATACAAGTATATTACGGCAAAAGCCACTGAAGGCCATGTATTAAAATAGTTTGACCATGGTCAAGGGGTGTTGGAGTGCCTTAAACATCCTACACTGTGATAAAATCATTATACCACAGAAGCCTAAAGGGTTAGTTCACCCAAAAATGAAAGTTATGTCATTAAATTCTCACCCTCATGTCGTTCCAAACTCGTAAGACTTTAGTTCATCTTTGTAACACAAATTAAGATCTTTTTACTGAAATCTGAGAGTTTTCTGTCCCTCCATTGACAGTGTGCAACTACCACTTAAAAGCCCCAAAAAGGTAGTCAAGACATAAATTAAAGACGTAAATTATGTTTGTTTTTTTTTTTTGCGCAAGCAAAGCACTCTTCATAAAATCGAGGTTAAACCACTGGAGTCACATGGATTACTTTAATGATGTCTTGACTACCTTTTTGGAGCTTGAAAGTGGCAGTAGTGTATGGAGGGACAGAAAGCTCTCAGATTTCATTAAAAAGATCTTTATTGTTTTAACAAAATGAAAAAGAATGTTAATATGAAAAAAAGAGCAACATAATTATGAGATGCTAATGTGCCTCATATTGCAACCTAAATCATAGTCACAATATTATTTTTTGCTCTCTCTTTCTTTCTCTCTCCTAGACATGGATAACTTTGCGGAACTGGAACAGAGGAAAACGGTCTCTCAGGGAAGAGCCGCTATCCTGAATCCCCCTGCTGTGAGCAGTTACCCTCGCCCTCAGGTCACATGGTTCAGAGACGGCTTCAAGATCATTCCTAACCATCGGATGTAAGTTGCCATTTGACATTTTGACATCTGTGAGGCTTGTCCTGTAAAAAAAGATCAATGGATATTGACTAAAACCTGCTCTAATTTATTATGTAAATGGTTTTGTCTAAAAAGGACGCTTAAGTCATCATTTACTGACTCCTATCATTTGTTTTCCAATCCTTTATGGCTTTCTTCGATAAAATATTTGTCTTTTTGATGAATATTCTGCTCATTCTTTTCAGTTGAGTGTGAGTGAATGAGAACTGAGTCATAAGAAAATAAGAAGTTTATACGACTCATGTGAGGAACACACCAAAGTCATTATTCTCTGAAAGTCATTGTTTAAAATTTCTCTTTTTGTTTTCCACATAAGTCAGTCAGTCTTATAGGTCTGGAACGACATGATGGTTACTAAATGAATGCAGAATTTTCATCTTTAAGTGAATAAATCATTTAAAGGATCTATATATATATATATATATATATATATATATATATATATATATATATATATATATATATATATATATATATATATATAGTCAACAAAAAGTCAGGCAACCCTCATCTGTACACTCTGAAAAACACACACACACACACACACACACACACACACACACACACACACACACACACATGCTTACATTGAAAATAGTGTTTCATCAATCACTGTCTACTGTCTTTAGACTGATTTCATCAGTTGGCCCCCACGGCAATGATGTGCTTTATGACATTTATTGATTCTCTAAATGAAAGCGGCACGTCCTGCAGTTGTTGATGCCACGCTCCAGATTCTTGGACTGTTAGTAGCGGGGTCGACACGTCTACTCATCAAGCTTTACTGTCAGCATCTGAGGATAGCTCACCTCGCCGGCTGTCAGTCAAACTTATGAGACGCTCTTCATTTCAAAGGCCACTCGTACGTGAAATGCGTTACTCTATCAAAGAAACAAGATCTATAGTGAGTTATAGTGATTGTGAGTAGAGTGAAAATTGTTTAAGCAATGTAGTGTGATTGATGCTTAATTATTTTTTGTGATTGATGCTTAATTATTTTAATTATTTTTTCATCCTTGTGTTGTTCCAAACTGACATGTATGCAACAGTGGATTAAAGCAATTTCATAACTAGAAGTGACACACTAAATAAAAAATGCAGCCTAGTGAGGTTTTGAGACAACAATGTAGTACACTACTATTTAAAACCTTTATAATTGCATAATGTGCTCTGTTTCAACCTCAAAAAAGATGTAGTGTGTAGTATACTAAAAGGGGAAAATGTTGATTTTAAAAATAATAAAAATTATTTTAATGTGTAGCTTTGTGCAGGGAACATAAAGTTTAAGTTTTAAAGGGGACTCATTATTTACAATTCACTTTTACATAGTGTTTGAAGATAAATGTGTGTCGGCAGTGTGTGTACACAACCACCCAATAATGGTAAAAATCCACTCACTCCTCTTTGTTTTAATCTCCATAAAACATAATCAGTTTCTCAGAACAAGCCCTTTGCAGATTCTAGCAGTGTGATGTCACATATGCCTAGGCCCCGCCCACAACTGCCCTATTAGCATAGACCCGCCCTGAGTGAGCTTTACACATTCCGCCATGTTTATCTCCTCGCCAGAGCATTTAACAGCAGCATTCAAATAAGACATTTATTTTTTATAAATCAAGAGCAGTGAGTGATTTTCTGTTTTTCTTTTTTTTCTTTGATTCATATTAACAGCATTTATAGCAGTAGGTACTGAATATTACGCTGCTTTCACTTTAATGCACAGATCTAATATACACACACACGATTTCTTTCCCTGCTGTTTACATTCACAGACAAAACCGACTGTGTTTATTTTAGTAGTGGGAAGTTCGGATCATTTTACTGACCCGGATCTTTGAATCTCGTTCATCAAAAGGAACAAATCTTTTTTCGAGTCATTTCATTAATTTCGTTCATTTCAGCAGAATGTATTTAAAATGTTACTTGTTAGCCAAATTCCCCAAACATATCAAATGTTGATCGCATTTAGAATAAGAAAAAATATGGCAATGCAAGGAAAAGGCCAAATTATGAGAAACAGAAACGATTAATAAAAGGGTTAGTTCACCCAAAAATGAAAGTTCTGTCAGTAATTACTCTCCCTCATGTTGTTCCAACCCTGTAAGACTTTCGTTCTTCTTCGGAACACAAATTAAGATATTTTTGATGAAATCTGAGAGCGGTGATTAAATAAATCTCAGATTTCATCAAAAATATCTTAATTTGTGTTCCGAAGAAGAACGAAAGTCTTACGGGGTTGGAACAACATGAGGGTGAGTAATTACTGACAGAACTTTCATTTTTGGATGAACTAACCCTTTTATTTATTATAGTTTACCTCACCTCCCGATCTAAGCCGTTCGTTCAACCTGTGACATCCTCATAAACTGAGCTATGCAGTCTGTAGTACCGGATACAGAATTGATTAGTTCACGTTGCGAGTCTATTGACTTCGGGTTTGAGTCATTCGTTCATCACGTGACAGCCCCATAGGCTGAGCTATGCGGTCGGTACCAGATACAGAATTGATTAGTTCATCTTTTGAGTATTCGGTTTGAGTCGTTCGTTCATCACGTGACAAAAGAAAGAAATAATCAGAAGAACCAGACCCGAAGACTCGAGAGGTGAACTAATCATTTCTCTTTCCGGTACTGACAGCATGGTCTCTATGGGACTGACAGGAAGAACGAAAGACTCGGACCCAAACCCGAACCTGAACCCTAACCCATGTTGCGCATACGCGATCAACACCAAATGAACGAATCACTCTCTGAGACAACTCGGTAGTCCCGAGTCATATTAAAGATTCGTTCAAAATGAACATGACCGACCCATCACTAGTTTATTTGAACTTTGTGTGTTTTTGACATAACCTTGTGTGTATTTGACAGTTTAAGCGCAATAAGACGTGAAAGAGAACTTAGATTAATATTCACGGGACGCACCGCCTGAAAGCCAACTTTCTCTGTGCCTGCTTCGGATGTGTGTGCTCAGAAAACCACATATCAGAAGTTTCAGACAGATATGGATTTAAAACGCAAGCAGATAATAAACTTTCATGATGATGAAGAACTGCAATGTCATGTGAGCGTGACTGTGATATAGATGATAATCAAAACCAAACAGATGTTCTAGTTTTTGGTACAGTTTCCGAGGCACGAGCTGTACATGATCCACTCTCTTTTGGAAAGCAGAAGCTCATTTGCATTTAAAGATACATGCATGAAAACAGCATGTCTTTCCAACATTTCCAACATGGTAGCCTATAATACATGATCTATAATACATGATCCACAATTTTTTTTATTTTCTACTAGATTTCTATGCATTTTATCCCTCCTGTCAGCTTTCGGATCTCTCTTTGTGCTTGAACGTGCTGGATTTGCATTGCTAACAAATCTGGGATTAGTTCTTTGTCTCCATGTCAGTGAACAGTTAGGAGGCCGCCTAAAAAGACTCCAGAGATTTTCAAAAACAGATAGAATTTGCAAGTTAAAACTGAGAGAAAAAAGTTTTATACGCAGGTACAATTCGTGTCTAGTTTGGTTGTTTGGCTTGTGTTTTGAGTGTAAATTGAAGCATGTGATTTCTAAAAGAGTGTTGAAATTGGTCTTCTTGTTGCTCTTATCTGCATGAAATTTCATTTCCATGTTCACTCTTTCCTCTTGATTACGCTTTGAACTTCAGATCTCCACACACGTACTGCTCTTCCCTTCATCTACAGTAGTTCTCACTTTCTCTCTCCATCCTTCCCTCATTTTAATTTTTTTTCTTTTCTCTTCCTTCTCTTCCTTCTCTGTCTGATTGTGATGATTGAATTGGCTCTTTGGTTCTCAACAGTGCCAGATTTGGGTTCTTTGGCTTGTAACAATAGCAGAACCCTTTTTGGTGCTAAATAAAAGGTTTCATAAAGAACCATGTTTTGAAAGTGTGATATAGAACCATTTAAATAATAGTTTATTTTCATTAGTATTAGTTATTTATATTATTTATTAATATGCTTTTTACACCTGTATCTGCCTGGTCTTGTAATACTTTGTAGCCTCTATTAGGATTATCCGTTAAAAAGCTGATGGCAAGTCATGTCAAATAGGTACTTATTTACTGACGTGAACTTGTAGTACAGTGCTCTAACAACAGTCATTAGCTGAATACTTCATTGAACATAAAAAACACAAATAAATTGTTGATCTCCAGACCAGTGTTGCCAACTATTTTCAAAGGAAAGTAGCTAACAGGCGTTAGCGCCCAAAAAGGCGCTAAATGTCGCTAGTTGACGTTATGTGTCAATTAGCATATTCATGACGTCATCACGTCATACTTGTGTTCTGCCTGCCTAATGTTTTCTCTCCAAATTCATGCTCACACACTGTATTTTAATATATTATAATATAGCCGAATGTCCAATAAAGCTGTTCTCATTTCCTATATTTTTTTTTTGTCAGACAATAGAATGAGTATGATATATAGTGAATGACTACATTTTTTTATATGTGTAAAGGCAGGGAAAAAGAACCCTTAACTCCAACACAAAGAACCATTTCAGCATAAAACGATTCTTCAGGACAATATGGTTCTAAATAGAACTGTTACTAGGTGTAAAGAACACTAAAGGCCTGTTCACATCAAGAATGACGACTTTAACGATAACTGCATTATCGTCCACTCCACACCAACGCACAGTAACGCTTTGTTTATATACGCTGCAGTTATGTCAACTTTATAGGGATAGTTCACCCAAAAATGAAAAGTAAGTCATCATTTACTCACCCTGGTGTTGTTCTAATGCCGTATGGCCTTCTTTCTTAAAAAAGGATGTTCATGCTTCATTCAAAGCTGCATTTATTTATTTCAAAAATACAGTTAAACTGTAATATTGTGGAAATATTACAATTTCAAATAACTTTGAAGCAAGAAGTTTTCAACTTTGAAAATTTGAAGTTTTCAATTTCAACACTCAAAACTTCAGTGTCCCATGATCTTTCAGAAATCATTCTAATATGCTGATTTGGTCCTCAAGAAACAGTTTTTATAGTTATCAATGTGGAAAGCAGTTGTGCTATGTGAAAACCTTGATTTTTGGCAGAAATCTTTGATGAATAGAAAGTTAAAGACCATTTATTAGTCAGCACAGCATTTATTTCATATAGAAATCTTTTATAACATTATAAATGTCTTTTATTGTTACTTTTGAATGTGTCCTTGCTGAATAAAAGTATTTCTTTCTTTCAAAAAAGTAACTTAATTTTAAAGAACTAGATGATAAAAATTTCTTTGTGTAACATATTTCCCCAGTGGCATCAGGCCGTAACACCCTGTTGGGCTCTAATTGTAATCTTTATTTTTAAGTGCGTGGCCTCATAAACAGATCTGCCTGAGGACAGGATGTTGAGCAGCTGGTGTCCTATTAGTGACACAATAACCTGAAGCTGACTGCTCTGAAGCCTGCAGTGATCATTGTGGACTTAAAGAAGGGCGCACAAACCCCCACAACCCTTAACATCAGTGGCTCAGCTGTCAACACTGTTGAGTCCTTAAGTTCGCCCTTAAGAGGGAAGCAAACACTGATACTGTCGTAAGGGAAGAATCAACAGAGGATGTATTTTATGTGACAACTGAAGAAATGCAGTCTACACAGTAGTATTAACAGTTTGGTACAGGTCATTCACTGCGCAGGACACTGCACCGTGACAGGTCAAAGTAGTCCCGTGCCTCACATCATTTTAAAACTGACATTGATGTGTAATTTACGTATATATGTATATATGTATATATATATATATATATATATATATATATATATATATATATATATATATATATATGTATGTATATGTGTATATATATAAATATATATGTATATGTATATATATATATGTATGTGTATATGTATATATATATATATATATATATATATGTGTGTATATATGTATATATATATATATGTGTATATGTATATATATATATATATGTGTATATATGTATATATGTATATGTGTATATATATATATATATATATATATGTGTATATGTATGTGTATATATATGTGTGTATATATATATATATATATATATATATGTATATATATATGTATGTATATATATGTGTGTATTATATATATCTGCTTATCATGTCTTTGCGTCATTACGTCACATCTGTGCACATACAGTAAAGAAGGTGTCTCGGTTAGTGGGCTATATTGTGTGAGGATGTTGGAGGTGGAGATTTATAGCCTTTTCTCACAGCACTTGATATAATTAAACTTATCAATTTGATGGCGGATCCAGAAAGGTTCAAATGACAATCACCAGTGACAACTGGAGATTCACCCGTTGTAAAATGCAAATGACTTCTTTTGGACTTCGGAGTGGCTACAGAAAAAAAGACTGCAACCGGGCCCGTGCGAAAACAAGGATAAATATCAGAAGGGCATTAAATGTAGTCACGCAATGCTGATGATGTTAACATTAACAGTTTGAGAACAAAGTATAATTTGCATGGTTTGACGTGATATGATAAACGATCATACGATCGGTGATTTACTAGTTTTTTTTTCCTTAGTTGGTCAGAACAAAAGTGGATGTTACTTGTTCAGATGACATTTTCCGGTGAAAATTCTTATGGTGGTCATACTTCCAAAAAGTAGAATCTGTGATTGCGAATGACAGTATCCACACCGGCGCGGTGATTGACAGCCATACATTCTCCTCAAAACATTGGATTCATCCGCGCTGTGCCGTGCCGAGGCACAACCCACATAAAGTTTATAATTCCACAAATAACTGCAATTGCAGATTTCGAACAGAGATATGGCGACAAAAAGGAAAAACTACAAAACTATGGCTTCAAAAACATGATGCTCATGGTGCAACACATAATGCACAAGGTAAAAATGTCTGCTGCTTGCGTATATATAGACCAACAATTAAAAACGGCACAGATGTATGTACATCCCCTTGCCTCCAGGACATCTACAACATCCAACAATACGCCTTCATGCTAGTCATCGCTCCTTTGAAATACTTTCATAACCATAAGCACAAAAATAACCATGCACAAGGACAGTAACCCTCATTAACAACTGAACAACATCCCTGCTAAACGCTGGCTGCTGTGAAGCAAGCTGGAATTCACCACCTGATATTTACTCCCACATTAATACACAGCACACTAATGTCCTTCATTGCATAATTACTCATTTTATGCAGTGATCCTGGAGGAATCTTTAATATGTGCACTAAGCAAGCTATATAAAGTTGCATATTTGACAATTAACAGTGTATTGTATGTTGCATTTGATGTCTTTTCTATGATTTATATGACTGAAAAATATTCAACATTATGCTTTTCTGCTCTCTATCTTTATATTTCACAGTTAGCATTCTTTTTGTGTGTACATGTATGTTTATTGTGACCTTGGGAGCAATTTTAAAGTCAAATTTAGTCGAAGTACAGTTTCCTGGCTTGGAAACTCAATTTGTTAGTCTGCCTGTCTTTCTTTCCAATGGTGCTCTCTATTCCTCTATTTTTCCCTATTGTCACAACCTTATAATAATTTCAGCACTACTGTTAAGTATTTAGTGCACTCGTTGTGTATAGTTTAACTCATTCCCTGCCAAAGCTACAGTTGGAGTATTTCAAAAGAATAAAAGTGATTTCTGCTCCACTAGCTAGACAAATCAGAATCATGAAAGTAATTGTGCTTTCTAAACAGGTTTTTCCAACCTCACTTACTGCTTTTTTCACTTCAAATTAAACGTCTGTTCTGGCAAAATTGCAATCAACTTAGAAATCACAAACATCTAATTATAGATGTACATAGTAGATGTGTTAAAGGGATCTTAAAGGGATAGTTTAGCCAAAAATCCCTGTTTGACTACAGTGGGGTCCAAAATTCTTTAGTTTTCTACAGAAGAAAGTACTTCATACAGATCTGGAACGGCGTGAGAGTAAGTAAATGAGTAAATCAGTTTTAGGTAAACTATCTATTTAAATGTGTAAAATTAGCTAGATTGAATCTGAACCATAACACACTTCACCTTAAACTTAACTTTCTTAAATCTGGCATGAAAGTATTAGTTGAAGGCCTGGAATATCTTATATTTTAAAGTTAAAGCTGAAAGTGTGAAAACATCCCATGCTGAGATTTTTCCACTGTGGATTCATTTTGGACCGAGTGCGAGACTTCTCTTTTTTCATTTTCCCTTCCCTTCCCTCTTTTTTTTCTCCCCTGGATGGAGAGGCTGGAATTAAAGACTCTGAGTTCAAACGGATTTTTTTTCCTTACAGGAGATAGATTAAAACGCTTATTCTTGACGTTTTCATGTGGTTTCTCTCTTTCCCAGTCTGTCCTCTCCTTGTCTCTCTGACTTTATTTCACCTTGAACTCCATATGAACAACATCCAGTGCCCATTAAATATCTCAGAGGCTTATCCTTCTCTCCATCTCTCTTGTTTTACCGCTTGTTTGCTTGTCTGATTCACGTTTCCTGCCCTAAAAGCTCTGCCATATTGAAGTCAGAGTATAGGCTGTTTAGTTTCTAATGGTTCCTCCTCTTTCACCTTGAGTCTGTATGTGCGTACATGCATTAGCAAATGTGTCCAGTAATCAAAATGAACCCGCTCGCTGAAATGTCGACAAAAGAGCTCTATATATTTAAATGTGGACAGTCACCCATGACTGGACTTTATTGACATTACACGGTGGCTCATGCATTAAAACACTGAGCTCCTCTGTTTTTAGATTACTGTAGGCTTTGGCCACCGTTTCGGAGGTCTGCCATTGCGTCAGGATTTGGGAGAAATTACACTTACATAAACGAATAGTCAAAGTCACGACAAATGTTTTTTTTCTCCTCTTCATTGTTATCTTTGTCATTATTTGAGTTGCTACAGCATCATTTTTATTCTTAGATGTAATTTAAATTATTGAGGTTGAGTTAAAGCAGTGCTGAAAGAGTCTGCTCACAGCAGCCCTTCAGTGTGTAATCCCAACAGTATCCTTCCACCTGGAATTTCCACCATGTTTTATGGTTATATAATGGAAATGATATCTTCACCATATAAGTACTGTAAGAACAGACTCCTGTACTTTCTTGTTAAAGGGATAGTTCACTCAAAAAATTAATATTCTATTAGCATTTACTCACTTTCATGTTGTTCCAAACCTGTAAGACTTTTTTCCCTGGAACATAGAGATTTTCAAAGACAGCAAAAGTGCTCTTTTGTTGCTTCTTTTCATGCTATTACAATGAAAGGGAACTTTCAACTTTTAAAAGTATAACTTGCGCACTACTAAATGGACAAAATGTACTGTACGTCAATAAATAAATGTTGATTTTATGTTGTTAGGGCTGTATCCCATTAACTATAATAAATGCTTGTTCATTAGTTTCAAACAGCTCTTTCAGATTATAAGTTTGTTTTTGTTTGATTTTCATTTGGTCTTCCAAAATAAAATGTCAATATCATCATATTTTTGCGTACACAATGAGCACAATTGAACCACACTAGCATTCATTCAGACTATAACATAATAGTATACTTTTATTGTAGGTATATTTTCACAGAAATGATAAACTGTGTTCTCAGGACAAACGTATTTTTCAGAATAATGTCAGACTGGGGCAATTTGTAATTTTATATAGTTAATTATTTACAATTTCTGATGTTGAAAACAATGGTTGTTTTGTGTCACCCTTTCCATTTTTGTAGTTTCATAAATTTCATATATATTTTGCTATTTAAATTTAGCTGAAAAGCCATTTTAAATATACATATTTTGTGGAAGACACCACTTTTTTTTTGTTGAAAATGATTATTTTCAAACCTGTGTTAAAAACAACAAGTCCTCATTGCGACAACATACCCTATATAGTATCATAACACACACACACACACACACACACACACACACACACACACACACACACACACACACACACACACACATATATATATATATATATATATATATATATATATACAGTATATATGCACACACATACACACACGTAAATATATATATGTAGACTTTTTATATCCACTGTATATATATATATATATATATATATATATATATATATATATATATACACAGTGGACATAAAAAGTCTACACACCCATGTTAAAATGCCAGGTTCTTGTGATGTAAAAGAATGAGACAAAGATAAATCATGTCAGAACTTTTTTTCACTTTTAATATGACCTATAATGTGAACAATTCAATTGAAAAACACACTGAAATCTTTGAGGGGGAAAAATGAAAAATAAAAACCTTACAGTGACCTGGTTGCATAAGTGTGCACACCATCTGGGGATTTGGCTGTGTTCAGAATTATCCAATCACATTCAAACTCATGTTAAATATAAGTCATTAAACACCTGCCATCATTTACAGTGACTTTGATTAATCACAAATAAAGTTCAGCTGTTCTAGTAGGATTTTTCTGACATTTTCGTAGTTGCATCTCAGAGCAAAAGTCATGGTCCACAGAGAGCTTCCAAAGCATCAGAGGGATCTCATTGTTGAAAGATATCAGTCAGGAGAAGGGTACAAAAGAATTTCCAACGCATTAGATATACCATGGAACAGAGTGAAGACAATCATCATCAATTGGAGAAAATATGGCACAACAGAGACATTACACAGAACTGGACGTCCCTCCAAAATCGATGAAAAGACGAGAAGAAAACTGGTCAGGGAGGCTTCCAAGAGGCCTACAGCAATTTCTGGCAAGTACTGGCTGTGTGCTACATGGGACAACAATCTCATGTATTCTTCATATGAATGGGCTATGGGGTAGGGTGGCAAGACCGAAACCTTTTCTTACAAAGAAAAACATCCAAGCCCGGCTGAAGTTTACAAAAACAAACATCAAGTCCCCCAAAAGCACGTGGGAAAATGTGTTATGGTCTGATGAAACCACGGTTGAACTTTTTGGCCATAATTCCAAAAGGTGTGTTTGCACTGCACATCACCCAAAGAACATACCCACAGTGAAGCATGGTGGTGGCAGCGTCATGCTTTGGGGCTGTTTTTCTTCAGCTGGAACCGGGGCATTAGTCAGGGTGGAGGGAATTATGAACACTTCCAAATACCAGGCAATTTTGCCACAAAACCTTCAGGCGTCCGTTGAAGAGGAAGTTCACCTTTCAGCACGACGACGACCCAAAGCACACATCCAAATCCACAAAAAGCATGGCTTCACCAGAAGAAGATTAACGTTTTGGAATGGCCCAGCCAGAGCCCAGACCTGAATCCAATTGAACATACTGTATGTAGGGTGATCTGAAGAGGGCTGTGCACAGGAGATGTCCTCGACAATCTGACAGAGTTGGAGCGCTTTTGCAAAGAAGAGTGGGCAAATATTGCCATCTCAAGTTGTGCCATGCTAATAGACTCCTACCCAAAAAGACTGAGTGCTGTAATCAAATCAAAAGGTGCTTCAACAAAGTATTAGTTTAAGGGTGTGCACACTTATGCAACCAGGTTATTGTGAGTGTTTTATTTTTTATTTTCCCCCTCAAAGATTTCAGTTTGTTTTCAATTGAATTGTTCACGTTATAGGTCACATTAAAGGAGAACTCCAGTAAATTTTAACATTGAGCTCATTTTTTTTGTAAATTTTGAGTGCTGTCAATACAGAGAAGGGAGAATTTGGTCGATTAGTAGTCGATTGTCGAGTTCACGCGCATATGTTTAGTTACCTATGTTCACGCGCGTGAACTCGACAATCGACTACTTTAGACTTCAACCGAAAACAGGATGTAAATACAGGTATGAGCGCTGGCCGAATTAACTTCATTTTTATTCATATTTTTCACATCTACTGCAGTCAGATTCACCCGTGTTAACTCTAAAGGAATCACTCACATTGGCTGGGCACTTGTAATGACACATCAAGGATGTTAAGAGGGTAAAAGCAGGTTTAGTACTTGCCCCATTGAAGTCAACAGGGTGCAAATTTTAAAAAGAGGATAACACGGTGTAGGCAACACCTATTTTTGTCGTTGTTCTCTGTATTGACAGCACTCCAAATTTACAAAAAAAATGAGCTCAATGTTAAAATTGACCGGAGTTCTCCTTTAAAGGTAGAAAAAGTTCTGACATGATTTATCTTTGTCTCATTCTTTTACACCACAAGAACCTGGCATTTTAACAGGGTTCTGTAGACATTTTATATCAGCTGTATATAGTATACTATATTTGAATTAAAAGTTGATATGTGTAAGCATCTGTCTGTATTTTCCCCCCCTGTTTCCTTCACTTTTTTAGACGAGGCTTTTCAGCAGCAGTCTAAAATCTCTGTGGAGTTCTGACAGACAGTAATGTCATTTTGTCCGGGGCTTTCAGCAGTTTCGCTGGGTGTGGCACATCTAGTTGTGGCGGTGACACTTCTTTTATGGTGACTACAGTATGGAGCTCTTAGTGCTTCTAAAAACTTGCCTCATATAAAGGTGTGATTGTGTCATGTGTGTGTGAAAATTTGAAAGCTCTATTGACGTTTCTCACAAGAGCGCTATTGAACACCGGCCATAGAGGAACATGAAAACCCACTCTCCCTTCTTTCCTTATTCATTTTGTTGTGTTTTTCTTTGACGAGTTATTTTTTTCCAGTCCTCGAGAGAGATAAAAATATCGTTTCAAAAAGTGGTGAAAAGCCTTGGTTAATGTAAGTGGACATGTATGCGTGTTTGTGCACGTTCATTTTTCATTGTGTCCAGTGATGTATTGATTTGTGCACGTGTGCTGAAACGAGTAATTATCACGTTGCCCTCTCGCCGATGAGGCCATCCAGAACTAAAATAATGAAACACTCATGTGCTTTCATTAGTACTTCACTTGGCTCAGTTTTACAAATAAGCAAATTGATTTGGTACAGGTCACCCTGAGATTAGAAAGGAAATGAAAACGCAAGTGGACAAGTCTTGTTCACCATTCTTACATGTGTTTTGTGTGTTTCTCTTTTGGATTCAGAGCAATAACGTTGGACAATCAGCTCGTGGTGTTGGGTACGACAGCAGCAGACGCAGGACGGTATTATGTACAGGCTGTTAATGAACGCAATGGAGAAAACAAAACCAGCCCTTCAATTTACCTGAGTATAGCAAGTAAGTTTTTACAGTATATATATATGGTTGTGTAATATGTAATGTTGTCAAATACGTTAATTTGTAATTGATGGGTCATCAATGATAGTTTATATTGTATATATATATATATATATAGGCCTATATATTTTTTTTTATGTTATCTTCTGTGATTGTGTGGTGTGATTAAAATTGTGATGTGAAATGGTAATATTTTTCATGTTGTTCTCATTCAGATCGGCTCCCTGGGACAAAATATTGACTTTTTTTGTGAAGTGGATGTGCTTTTAAATTAAACACATTGACCCTCTGATTCACCTTTCACATTTTCAACCATCTCATTTCTCTGTACTGTCAATATGCTGCTGAAACAACCGCGCATGTTGTGTGGCACATTCTGTCGTTTGGTTTTTAAAGGATATTAATTTTGTCCTTCCACTGGGACTGAAGGAGAGAGTTGTTTTAACTCCTAATTAAAGCTGGATTTTTTTCATACCTTTGTTTAAACAACCAGCTACTTTTTAAAGTGCTGTGACAAAAAAAGTATTTTGCAGAATAACTTGCTAAATTTCAAAATGATTGTAAAACTAGAGGAACAAAAGGTTAAGGAAAGTGTTCCACATGAAAATCATCTCTTTTAGTCATTAGTTTTTCTGCAGTGTTTTTGGGGATAAGAGGTTCACAACTGTCAGTCAAATCCACCATTTGGAGAATTGTAATTTTTTCTAATAAAAAATTTAGTTGGAGACGCAAAGGAGATGTTGAAAGTTGTTTTAAAGGACCTGAAATTTCACAAACAGAGTTTTGAGTTGAATGAATATGACAAGGACACAAGCGGGAGAAAAACAAAGAAGCAATGAGTAGAGAGCTGACAGCAGGAGGCTTTTTTTATCCCAAAAATCACTGCTTTTTAATTAATTTATTAGAATTATTTGTATGTCCCTCTGTATTGACCTTTAAGATTTTTAAGATTTTTTTTAATTATTTGTCCATATTGGTCCATACGCCTTTTTAGAGGGGCGACTCTTCGGTTGCTGGTATATTCAAATTTAAAACACAGGACGTACTTAGATTTGACAGATATTGGTGTTTGGTTTGTGTTTTAAAAAAACATACAAACAACTGTTCAGATTTACGCCACAGGGCAGCTCTGTAGACATAGGCATCTAGCGCCCTGACTGGGCATAGCAGATTTTTCTTTTCCTGGTCCGAGTTCTGGAAGGGAGGAGGACAAAAGGCCTGCAGCATGATAGATCTGGCCACATTAGTGGGGACCTTTGGAACATAACCTGGTCTAGGATGAAGGAACGCTTTAACTATGCCAGGTGCAAATTTCCTATCCTTTTAAGAGAAGTGATAGCGAGGAGGAACAAAGCTTTTAGGGTCAGAAACTTAGCCGGAACTTCCTCCAGTGGCTCAAAGGGAGCCAGGGAAAGGCCTTGAAGGACAATGGCCAGATCCCATGTCAGCACTCATGTCAGGCCTCAGCCTCAGAGTACCACGGAGGAAACGAGATACCAATGGATCTTTACCCAAAGACATTCCACCCAAAGGAATGTGGTAATCACCTATGACCACCACATTAACCTTCAAAGTGGACGGGGATAGACCTGCAGTGAACCGCTCCTGCAGGAACTCCAGCACTGTACCAACTGGGCAGTTAACTGGGTCCAACTGACGGTCACTACACCATGAAGTGAAAACTCTCTACTTCAAGGCATAAAGTTTCCTCGTGGAGGGAGCTCTGGAATGTAGAGTGGTCTTTACAACCTCAGTTGAGAGACCTATCCCTATGAGCTGCAAACTCTTTCCAGAACTCCCGGGAGCAGAGCCTCAGCCACGTTTGTACCATAGCATCCAGTCCAAGAGGAGCTGGATTAGGGCTGGGCGATAAAACGATAACGATAATTATCGCGATATAATTTTTCTCGATAAAACGATATCAAGAGGTCGATAAATGTTCGATAATGTTTATGCGCCAAAAGCGTAACAAAACTCATTTGAAGCGCGTGCCACACGGACCATTTATCCGCTTGACTCAAAGTCCAAACGGCAGCGCGAGCTCACTAGAGGAGATGCGTTTACTCTGATCGGTCTCGGTCACGAAATCCAGTGAGAGAAGCGCTTGAGTTCAGCGAAGAACACAAATGTCTCCGTGATTTAAACCAGTTTAAAGGCAGATTGAAACAGCGCTGACAAACAGGAGAAACACTGCGCCAACGATACAGTCAGAAGGCTTTTCCGTCTACAAATTCCCATCATTTACCATGGATTTACTGTAACGTTAGCCTAGTAATATCAACTGCACCATGAAATCTGGGATTTACATATTGAATTGTATTGTCCTTATTTTGTGCTTCACGGACCGTTTATCAGTTTGGACCAATGCAGTGTGAGCCAATCTTGATCAAGCGACACTGTTACTACACAGCGCTAAGAGATCCAGTAAAGAAAGCATTTGAATTCGCCACTGAAGTAATAAGAGATCTAGTGAGAAGCATTCACATTTCTCTGTTATTAACGGATCAAACAGCGCTGACGTGGAAACCAGGAAGAAACATTGTGCTTTCAAGTAACGTCAGTTTTATTTTGACATTATGAATTCAATTGCTGCCCTCAAAAGTTAATCTGAAATAAAATAAACCTTTGTTTATTACTACTACAATATTACATTTCAATTTTTTATAAGGAGCTGTTTTTGTTTTATATGCTCCTAAGAAGAGTCAAGTATAGCTCCATCATTGCTCAAAGTAAAAAAATTAAATCAAGGAAATTTATCTGCCATTTCTTTCTTTTTGCCGTATCGAAAACGTACCGAACCGTGACACCAGTGTATCGTATCGAACCGAACCGTGAATTTCGGATATAAAGACAAAATAACACCAAATAGACAAGGACAGTTTCACAATGAGCGCTACTGAAGACACAGAAGCTAGCGTGGCTGTTTTGGGCAGGCTTTATAGTTTACTGGTTCATGACGTCACCCGCCTCTGACGTTCTGTCACACCATTGGACTGATTTTACAGACGTCATCACACGAAGCGTTCTCTTAGTGTCAATCGACGCAGCGCGAGTTCCCTTGAAAGGGAATTAAATTAAGTAAATTAAGCATTGTTTGGGCAAAAGTTTGGGGTCAGTAAGATTTGATTTATTTATTTTAAAGGAATTAATATTTTCATTCACCAATGAAGGACACATTAAATTCATCAAAAGTGACTGTACAAACATTTATAATGTTACAAAAGATTCTGTTTCTAATAAATGCTGTTCTTTTGAACTTTATATTCATCAAAGTATCCTGAAAAAGACTGATCAGTTTCCACACAAATATTAAGCAGATATTAATATGTTCAACATTGATAATAATAAGAAATGTTACTTAAACACAAAATCTGCATATTAGAATAATTTCTGATTAATTATGCTGAAAATTCAGCTTTGCCATCAAAGGAATAAATTACAATTAAAATATGTACCAGTTTTATTGTAATATTTCACAGTATTACTGTTTTTACTTTATTTTGATCAAATATATTCAGAAAAAAGAAAGCATTGTTTTGAACAATATTCAAAAACAAATAAAAAAAATTAATCTTAATGACCCTAACAGTAGTGTGTGTGTGTGTGTGTGTGTGTGTGTGTAAATACAGTATATATTAGCACAAAGATACTGCTTTTGATATTAACATAACTATATCACAACATGCTCACATTACAAGCATCAACATTAATATTAATATTTTGAGACATTACTGGATCAAAGAGAGATGGCATCATAAAGTAAGGATGTTAAAAAGCCGAACCTTGAAGTTTAGCCTATCATATAACTCACACGCACACCTTTCATAGTGCCACTGTAAACACAACCGAATCTATGTAACCATGGAAATGGAGGCTAGCATGTCACTTCATTTGACTTTTTCAGCAGCTCTCACTGTCTTCTGCGAGTATAAGAGTGGTTTTGTGTGTGACTCATCTCTCTGCATGTTGTCAGTGGTTGTGAGAGGCTGAGTTGGAAGAGAGGGTAAGCATCCATCTGGACCAGAGGATGGAAACCAGATGATGACATCTGGAGAGAGAAAGACAGAGAGAGAAAGAGTAGTATCTCATTAATATGCGTATGTATTTGTAGATAAATTGTGGTTTTAGCATGCATACATGTCCGCCCGTTTAAATAGCAACAACATCAGCTACTGATGGCATTTAAACATTGTATGAACCTTAGAGAATTTTAAATTAATTGAATTCAAGGGTTGATCTCACTGTATTTATAATAAATTGGATTAAATTTGTTTAACACAGTTAACAAGTTCACCTAATTTGTTATTGTAACATTTTATTCTGTTCTGTTTGATTTCAAAATTTGATACTTTTTTAACGTTGGTTATAATTAAATAAAATAAAATAAATATTATTTATTATTAGTCCCATCTGGATTTCATTTATAAAGTTGCCATTACAAACTTTCTCAGATAAAGTTTCTCTATCATTTACTGACATGGCTTGATGCTTACTCTTCAGGGCACAATCAAAATATATCAAATAATGGGTTTTTCATGTTATTACACAGATGTCAATATGCAATTGGAATGGCCATGCAAATGTACCGTGATTCATACCCAAAAGCATAACTCTGATTAACAAAACAACTAAGTGTGAAAACAGCTTTAGATGCCGTCACTATTTGATGTTGTGTTGACATTACAATGCCTGCCAAGTTCAACGTACAAATGTGATCGCTTCAGAGAGAATTTACTATTCTTTCAAATCCTTGCACTCTAATAGACATGTATGAAAATATGCAGGGGTTGGACAATGAAACTGAAACACCTGGTTTTAGACCACAATAATTTATTAGTATGGTGTGGGACCTCTTTTTGCTTCCAATACAGCATCAATTCATCTTAGGAATGACAGATACATGTCCTGCACTGTTGCCGGAGGGATTTTGAGCTATTCCTCTTCCAGAACAGTGGCCAGGTCACTACGTGATGCTGGGGGAGGAAAACGTTTTCTGACTTGCTCCTCCAAAACACCCCAAAGTGCCCCAATAATATTCATATCTGGTGACTGTGTAGGCCACGGAAGATATTCATCAAGCCATTCTGTCACAACTCTTGCTGAGTATATGAATGCATTATCATCCTGATACACGGCACCACCTTCAGGATACAATTTTTGAACCGCTATGTGCACATGGTCCTCCGGAATGGTTTGATAGTCCTTGGCAGCTCATCTAGCACAGTTAGTGTGTCTATGATATTGCAGCCCAAACCATCACTGATCCACCCCCGTGTTTCACTCTGGGCAGCACCAGTCTGGGTGTTAGGCCTCAGCACAACTCAACTCTCCCGAATGTGGAAAAGAAGATGGACTCATCAGAGAACAATGCGTCTTTCACATTGTCCAAGTCCCAAGATTTACTGTTGGCACCATTGAAACCTGACATTTGCCATTGGCATGAGTGACCAAAGGTTTGGCTGTAGCAGCCTGACCATGAATATTGGCTCTCATTATTGACAGTTACTCCTGTTGGATTTGGTTCGTCTTATGTGGTGGTATGCCAACATTAACCTGATACACCACAAAGACTTGCTGTCCTGGTCACAGATGAGCCAGCGAAATGCGTACCAACAATTCAGTCTTTTGAACTCTGATATATCTCCCATTATGTTTTGTGGATTGCAATATTTTATGTACACATATGTAGGTGTGAAACCTTCAACTCTATATGGGTAAGTGTTTCAGTTTAATTGTCCAACCATGTATCTAGTTGAATATTAGCATCTGAATTAGCATCTGAGCTTTGTATCTGAATATTAGAGACTGTTTTTCATATTAACTGACACTACATCACACCATGCTCGCATTACATGCAAATGTCAACATTAATATTTTGATACATGTCCCACCAATGTTTAAATGAAACTTACTGCCCTGGATCAGTTGGTGGTGGTGTATGTTGTTTAGAGCAGGTTTATCTGGTTTTGGTGGTCTGTGGGTGGCTGAATAACTAATATGAGATTCTTGCCAATGAGAGCACGCACTTAAACATCTAGAAGTATTTTGACAGTCTGTGTCTCTTTCTTGTCTTTTTTTCTTTCTGTTTACATTGTTTGCCAGTGCTTGCGTGCCAGATGTTGATTATGCATGGTTTAAAACTAAACTCATCAGACTCTTGTCCCTGGTGTCATATGCATTTTTAATTGTCTCACAGAATCTCTGTTCCTGCCTCTTCTTGTCTCTAGAGATATGACTAGTAGCTTTCTATCTTTCTTTGTCTCTGTCCCTTCCTTTTTCTGAATGTTTCGACATCTTGGCATTTTATAGTGACTCTCACATTTAAGAGTCAAATCAAAATCAAATGTGAGAGTTGTTGTTTTATTGTGTACTCTCAAGAAAATGAATTCATCAGTATTTTGTTGTTTTTCAGTTTCAGTTTTTATTGTCTGAAGGTAGTCGATAATTGTTCTCCTGTTTTCTATTTTAATGTTTAAAAATGTAATTTTTGATGGCAAAGCTCAATTTTCAGCAGCCTTTATTTTAGTTCTCAGTGTCACATGATTCTTCAGAAATCTTTGTAATCATTCTAAAAGAAATGTTTCTTGATTTTGTACTTAACCCTCTGGTACAATTCGCGAGTCGGCCAAAAATGACAGATTTTTATTTATTTTTTTCAGTGAAAGGATTGTACAATATTTTTGTTTGACAAGTGGTTCGGTGGGGATTTATGGTACTAAATTATATTTATGCAGTAGTTATAATCCATTTATTCACTTTTTGAACATGGACCTGAAAACTAAATCATAAATCTTCAATGCTTTGTAGTACAGACTTTCTTATATGAAATATATATCTTCCAAAAAACGTTTTACTCTAAAACAGTGAGAAAAACAAAACCATAAATCTAAACAAGCTGTGTTCTGAATTTGAGGTTGATATCTCAAAAAATTTGATTTCAGTAAGATTTTGTATGTGCGCAGTACCAAACGTTTCCAATAGATGACATTTTTCTCCCATTTTTTTCTTCTGTGGTCGTTTTTGACCGCGAATAATACAAGTGTGGCTATTTTTTTCAGGACCATTTAACCTTTTCAAATCATGTCCATGAATTTTTTTCAAAACCAAGTTTCCAAGTTTCGTACCATTCCGATGAAGTAAAAACATCTAAAATAACGAAACGTAACATTTTTCGGTCGAAAATGACCAAACAAGGACCAGGGTTAAAGAAAAAAATTATTTTTGTTATCAATGTTGAAAACAGGTGTACTGCTTAATAAGGTTCAAAAACATTTATTAAAAAAACAACAACCTTTAGTAACATTGCTGACACTTTTTTATTCATTATTGTGCCCTTGCGGAATAAAGTATTGATTTCTTAAAAAAGTAAAGGAAAAAAAGATAGTAGTGAATTACTGAATTTACCTCAGTGTGTTATGTTATTTCTCTGAAAATATTGCAAATTTCATCCTTAATCAGCAAAACCTTTCAAACACTGCCACTGAATGTGAAGACTGTAATCCAGTCAAGTTTATCATTGTCCCAAACATCTAATCCTCAAGATTAAAACATATCCAGCTCTGGATTAACACATCTGGAAAATTACATGCTCATTAATCTTTAGATGAGATTTACAGCCAACAGTTATTTGTCCAAGGATCTGGTGTTTGATATTTCTTCAGTCACCGTTTTATATATATATATATATATATATATATATATATATATATATATATATATTTGATTAATCTGTAAGTTTAATACTGTCCTGCTTTTCTGTTTCAATCAAATCAAATCAAATAGAATGATTTGATGAAACACAGGCCTGCTGTGATTGTGAGTGATGGGTGATGGTGTTATGGAACAGTAGGAGTTATGATGAAGTATACCAACATCAGAAGCTGACAGCAAAGCTTTATGTTGTTAATGATCATGCATGAACGCTCAAGTCAAATCTGTGCACATAAACCCGTCTCTAAAGGAAACATTTTTATTTATTTTTGCTGATTCCGTAATCAAAAACCATAAAGTCATTATAATTAATAATTAAATTCCTTGTATAAAATCACCACTAGTGAAAATGCTCTTATTTTGCATTCTTTTCATAATAACAAATTAGTATGCTGCTGATGATCTAATTTGCAATTAAACTTTTTGTCATGAACATGTCAGGGACTCCACAAGTTTGTGCAAGCCTGATTATCCGTTTTATCCAGCATGATATGAAAACGTCTGACCTTTACAAAGAAGTTTAAACATGGTCAATTTGATCAGTGGCCTGCGATAGTGCAAAATCTGAAATATTTCTTCGTTTCTATCGTAACTTCTAATTGCCTTTTACATTTTCAAAATCCAAGAACTTATTTAGGTGCAGGTTTAAATGAAATAAATCCCAGATTTTCATTGCAGTCTCGGGCTTTTAGTCCCCGCTGTATACAATACATTTGTAATACATCTTTGATCATGCTTTTGCAATGTATTTTAATTCACCTTTTAATCTGTTATATGTTCTAGTATATTATTTTATCCAGTTATAATACATTATAGTTTTTTTTTATGAGTTTGCATTAAATACACAATTAGCACCAATTTTCTTGAGTTAAATCATGCATATAATGGACCATATTATGTTTTATGAGGCACTATGAAAATGTTTATAAGTCTTTATACAGACCTCCTAGAAAGTGGTACCAAATATCTTATATAGTTGGTTCTCTTCAAGTATTTTGTTAGCTATTTCAGTGTATTGCATCTTTGTTGTCAGCCTGCCTTCGAGTGTTTGTCAGGATATTCTCGATTTGACTTTGCTGTTGCTTTAGAAGGTGAAGTTTAAAAGACATTCATTCTGTCATTTCTCTTCAGGAGATCTACTGTATGTCAGTATCTATCACAGTCACTTTTAAACAACCTCCCTCCTCAAAAAGGCTTCACTGGAAAGTTTTCTCCCAATTTGTCTGTTGTAGATTGTTGTTTGTTTTCCAACTTATAACAAGGTTCATTACATTTCAGATTGATTTGCAGCTTCCAAAATCGTATGTATTCCTTCTTAGCTGATGGAAATACTGACTTAAGTTGATTCTGAGATACTTTTAGTAGTGTAAGTAGAATATGCTTTCCACAGCCTTCCTCTTTGTCTACATTTGTCGTCATCTTTAAAGACATTTACTCACCTTGTTTTAACATGAAGGATTTCCCCCTTCATATTTAATTACAAGGCTGTGTTCGGTGTGTGTGTGTGTGTGTGTGTGTGTGTGTGTGTGTGTGTGTCCGTCCGTGTTTGTCTGTGACCTCAGCGGGGTCTTGTCTTTGCCAGTTAGAACACGCAGGCCAAATTTTTATCTCACAATGGCAGCTGACTCACACAACATGAGCCAAAGTCTCCTTCAAGAGAATTAACCAAATCATTAGAGATAAAGAAAGAAAGAGAGGGGGGAGGGACAGAGAGAGACTCGTTATTGTCTGAGTAGTTTACTGAAAGGTCGCTTCCTCCCTCTTTACCGTCCACTAAAGATGTTTGTGTCCTTTTCTCTGTTCATATCGTAGAGGTTGTAAGTGTATGTTTATGGGCCTGAGTGATACAATTGTTGTAATTTCCACTGTAGACATACTAGCTCTGCTATGTAACATACTAGGCTGCTTTGTTGTATGCTGTCTTCTAAAGTCCCAAACATACTTTAGGCGAAATCGAAGAACAAACTGGTTTGATGTCGTTTTGAACAAAATAAGGCCAAAACAAAGTTCTTTGGAGTTCATTTCAGGAGGTCGAAACAACTTTCCAAAGCGAACTTTCTAGAAACGATTGCTAAACACCTTTAAACTACCATTGGTGGCGATTACATAATTGGAAGGTGTGCTCTGAAGCTCCACCTTCTTTGACATGAAAATCTTCTCTGGTTAAAGGTAGGGAAGGGAATCTTCAGAGGCTAGCAGTAGCGAGCTAGCTTTGAAAGCATTAGATCCCACCCTCCCTTCAGAGCGTCTCCAAAGCCACGCCTCCTTTAAAACACAACGCGTACAGCAGGGAGCAAAAAAAAGCGTCATGAGAGACGGTTAAACTACCTCATATCTCAAAGCACATAACATTACAATAATAATGAACAGAAACAACTTAAAGAGCACTGACTTGTACCACCTGACTGCTGCAGATTCATTTCGCCGTTGATAGTGTTGCCATTGAAAGGCATAAATTCGAGTCACAAACCGCTCCGAGTATAACGTCACAGGTTTCCATCTCTTCAAAATTACAGTTGTTATGGCGTGAAAGCAAAAGCTTGTTGTTTTGGTTCAGGAGGAACTGTAAAAGGTGTCTGCTGTTTCGGTTTTGGTGCTTGCTGACTGACTTGTGTCTAACTCTGTATATCATGAAACATCGCTGATGACTTGTAATGTCTGCGTGAGCAGGTGCGCAGAGGTATGAAAATACATACGCTGACTGGCAGGTAGGACATTGTATTGATTGGATGAGCATTTTATGGTCCTACGTCTTCAACAGACGAGGTATATACATACTGTATTAATATATTTAGACCACTTTGCTATCAGGATGTGAAGAGTCTTTCAACCAGCAAAACAAAAAATGTGTCTGGAACAAATCACCTAACCTGTCTTTAATTTCTTCTGTTCAGTCCATCGATGTCAGACACAAGTAAAAACACCTTTAAAGAGCTTTAAACCACCTAAAGAAACCGAGCATAGCAACACGCTAGCAACCACCCTTAGTATCTTAGCAACCGCATAGCAGCACCTTATGATGCTTTAACCCCATGGAGCTTTAAAGCAATATCTTGAATGAAATGCTATATAAATAAACGTGATTGTAGGTGTGAATTGCAGCGCTTGTGCAAACATATCCACATCGCTATGATCAGATGCTTTCTTTACTGCTGTTTTCTCATCGCTGTCATTTTTGTTATGTGTTTATTTTGTTATTGAGAGGAAAGTGTGCAGCACTTATTTACACACTCATCTATACGAGCTCTCGGATGTTCGCCAACAATAAATTGCTGCAAAGGTATTTCCAACTTTTTTTTATGAAGAAGATAACTTTGCCATGAGTATATCGGGGCCTTAATATGGAAGTAAAATAATGACAAATGTTTTTGAAACAAAAAGCCTGTTGAATTGCACTACTTGAAAAAAAATAGGCATTGCATTAATCATGCTTGCATTTTAATGCATTGTATTTTTAGGGCTTGCATTTTTATGGGCTGAAATTCAGCATGGTTGAATATTTAAGCTGTGAATATTTCAATTAAAAACATTTCAAACACATTTTCATTATTAAAAATTCAATAATCCATATTCACCTTTCATATTTCACTTCCAAAATATTCAAACTGTTTAAAAATACAACCTATAATATTCAACAGGCAATTTTCGGTCCATTTTATTTCGCTTTGCAAAATTCGCTTCCACAAATTCAGTGGTTCAAATTCGACAGTAAATTCAACGGAACTGCAGGAAAAGCAATAGACTACCGAGATACTCTCCATCTGCTGTTAGTCGACCTCACCAGCAGGTGGTGCAAAAGCGCTTGTTGTTGACGAAGACCAGCAACAGTTAGAGCAAGCCATTCATTCATAAAACTCATTTAACAGCAATGCAAGTGTATTTGTGATTATTATGACGGCGGTTTTATGTTAAATTCAGTGTCTTCACGGTTACTCTCCCTGTGTAGCCTACAAGCATCTTTCTCTACCGTGAACAAGATTATAATGTTATTCCCCGATGCGGATATACAGATCCAATATTACATTTTTGAGATTGACATATATTTCTCTTGGTTGTTTAGTTGCCTTAACTTTATATTGTGGCGATGTGCTGCATGCAAGCTATTAGGGTTTCCCTCAATACTTAAGGATTCCCCTGCTGGACATATAAAACGCTTAACGTATAGCTTAATGGACTAATTACAGTGATACAACTCGCAGGCAAGCAGGCAAGCAGATTGACTCAGAATAACGCGCAAAGTTTAATGCTGAGCGTTTCCCCAGTGATAGACTGGCATTGATGTTGGACATTCGCACATTTAGGGACCGTCTCTAAAGTGTATACTACTTTGGTATGTACGTTTCTAACTTCAATAGCATTTGAATAGAACGATTTACAGTAATAAAACCAACTGTAAAGTGTTCATGTAGTGTCAGGCATAATGCGCACCCTTTGGATTTTTGATATTTATTCAAATAAATTAAAGTTTGCTATTGAAGTTAGAAACGTGTATGCCAATGTTTTATGCAACTTTTGAGACGGTCCCTAAATGTGCGAATGTCCAATGTTAAGTCAATTTTACATTTATTAGGCTACATTTGGTCATTTATTTAGCAGACGCTTTTATCCAAAGCGATTTACAGTTAAACTAACAATAGGAGGACAACAATATGCAAGTGCTATGACTCTTCCCAGTTTAAGCTAATGCAATACACGTAGGCATAGCCTATTATATATATATATATATACTGTAGAGAGAGAGAGAGAGAGAGAAAAGAGAAGAGAAAGTGTTAGTATTGATCAAGTGTTGATTTTATGCCAGTATATCACGAAACGCTCAGCATGAAACTTTGCACGTTACGTTCATATTCTTAGTCCATCTAGCCTATATAGTAGCCTACAGCCTACATCCCCAATAAGGTGCAAGTTTGGTCTTTTATATCTCTGTATTAGTCCATAAACTACGTTAAGCGTTTTGTCCCGACAGAAGGGGAATCCTCGAGTGTGAGGTATATTGAGGGAAACCGATTATAATCCTGTTCATGTAGAGAAAGCTGATGACATGCTACACAGGGAAAGTAACAAGTTATTGAATGAAACATAAACACAGCTTTTGTGTCTTTATCATCTTTTCCACATATATACTGACACAGCTCATTTTCATTTTATGAATGAATGGCTTGCTCTAACTGTTGCTCTGTCTTCGTCAACAACAAGCGCTTTTGCACCACCTGCTGGTGAGGTCGACTAACAGCAGATGGAGAGTATCTCGGTAGTCTATTGCTTTTCCTGCAGTTCCGTTAAATTTACTGTCGAATTTGAACCACTGAATTTGTGGAAGCGAATTTTGCAAAGCGAAATAAAATGGACGAAAATTGCCTGTTGAATATTATAGGTTGTATTTTTAAACAGTTTGAATATTTTGAAGTGAAATATGACAGGTGAATATGGGTTATTGAATTTTTAATAATGAAACTGTGTTTGAAATGTTTTTAATTGAAATATTCACAGCTTAAATATTCAACTATGTTGAATTTCAGCCCATAAAAATGCAAGCCCTAAAAAATACAATGCATTAAAATGCAAGCATGGTTAATGCAATGCCTATTTTTTTTCAAGTAGTGCAATTCAACAGGCTTTTTATTTCAAAAACATTTGACATTATTTTACTTCCATACCTTAAGTAAACCGAAATGGAATCTGATAAGTGACTGATTTAGGATGTTATACAAAGGCAACAGCTCTGCGCTCTGTAATTTTTCATGTTAGTTTTAACAATAACAACACTTTACTCTTAATGTTACTTATGTTAGTTTTGTGTGACACTACTTTTATGGATTATGTTTGTAAACATCTTCTTTTGTGACTGATAAACCTCTGCTTACTGGTGAAGATCACTTTTTCTTTAGTATGTAATACACTTCTTTTATTGCCAAAGTGCAAGAGAACAACTTTTTTCCATTATAATTTCCCTTTAAAACTTGATAGTACTCAACCGCAGTGAAATAAAGACATAAAAGAGTGTGCTGTGTTCAGGATCTTCTTCAGGGAAGTGTTGTTTAAGAATATGGACTTCTGATGGATTTCAAAGAAACCTACTAAAATCAAAATCCGGTTCTGTTATCGTTGTGTCTCATTTAAATCCATTGCTTCAGGGCAACTCATACAGTTACTCTGAACTTTTCCATTAAAAAGTGTCTGTAAAATAACAAGTAACTCCAAAAAAGGAGGAATACCGCAAGTTATATGTGGGAGAGAAAGTCTTATTTCTTGCTTAAGGAAGGGTTTAAAATGGACATTTGTGTTTTTTAGTCCATGCTTTTAACTTTGATGCCATCTGTATGTTAGTGTGCAAGTCCCCCTGTAGTCAATAATTGTATCCCTTAAAAATCATCTTTGGTTCAATGCAGTTTTAAGGAGAAAATACTCAGCAATTGTTTTGACTTATGCCTTTGTACATGGTTTGTCTTAAAGCATATTTAAAGCACCACATAGTCATAAAAACAACATTAAACGCTTGATTTCCACCACAGGGGGACTTTAACAAAATTTACTTTGAATCGTTATCTGGATTTACCCCACATTGAGAGTCAAGTCTGAGGCAATTTATCCCCCATGTTAAAACTCCATTGGGCCTCAGCCCTGAAGGTCTTCAATATGTATGTGCGTGTGTGAGAGAGTTTAGAGTAGTATTTGCATCACTTTGTTTGTTTGTTTTTATTTATTTTTTCCTCCCATTACGATGTGGTTTTACACCAGAAAGCTTTTATTTGAATGTGTCTAACTTGACATGTCCCTGAGTCAAGCTGCCTATGAGTCACTCCTGCAGCTAGACAGTAAACTGGATTAATTCATGTTTGTCAGTGTGCTTCATAGCAGCAGCATCCTGAGCCTCTCTAATCCACGTTCAACAATATACATGAGGGCACCGTTCAAAAGTTTGGGCTCAGTTTTTTACTGTTTTTTAAATATAAGTTTCTTATACTCACCATGTCTGCATTTATTTGATTGAAAAAAAGTAATAAAAACTCGGTGAGTGTTTTAGCGCAATTTTCTCACCTCATGGGATCACAACACTACGAGATAGTAAATCTTTTTGTGTGTTCCCGAGATTAGACCTTCCTTAACATAATGCCGAAAACCCGAAGTCTCTAGGTGGTCTGGTTGAGGAGTAGATAGAAGTGCAAGCTTGGTGCGCACAGACACACAGAACAGAAATCATGAGTTAACAAGCGCAATTTGTCCGGTGGAAAATTGCCCTAAAAAGAAAAGAAAAACTTTTAAAAAGACTGTTTTCTATTGAATAATTTTTAAAATGTAATTTGTTCCTGTTAACTTCTCAGCATCATTGCTCCAGTCTTCAGTGTCACATGATCCTCCAGAAATCATTCCATGAGGGCTGAATGAATGAAGTCAGTGAATAAGTTAATGATCGATTGAAGTAGAAAGAGTGAATAAGTGAGTGAAGAGTAAGTGATTGATTGAGAAAATGTGCCCGTAAATTAACCCTTTCACACATAAGTTTCAAATATTCTAGCTGACCCCCCAGAGTAATTATTGACTACAGGGGGACTTTAAGAATTTTTCACGTTTTTATATAAGTTCAACTCATTTTTAAAACTCAGTTTAAAAAAAACCCTCAGTTTTACTTAAATATTTAAGGCAGATTATTATTATTATAAACCTTTATAATGATCATGTTAGGTGATCTATAACATGTTAGTTTGCACCGCAATTCAGAGAATCGGATCTGTCGGATTTAGAACACGTCGATTTTATAGATATCTAATACATACACAATGTGTATCTGGTATGAATAAAACACGTTGTCAATTTATATAGTCTGTATGATGCACTGAATGTTCTAATCACACCGGCGTGATCGTACGTGCCAAAGGGTTAATGAATGAATGCACAAAGGAATAAACATTGAGTGAATTATTTAATGAATCCTCAAATGAGCACAACTCTTAAAGCCCCTGCTGTTGTTTATAACTTTAAAAACTCTCAACTGTTGTTTACTCACTTGGCATGACTCTGAGTCACAGACCTCATGACCCAATTACCCGAGTTTAACCACACAACTTTAAACAGCTCGGAGATGTTGAGGTATCTTCAGATCTCAGATCACACTCTAACCTTCACGGATATACTTAGAGCTGTAATGAGTTTGACTGGAGGACTGTTTGAACACGTCGAGTTTTTGAAGGTAGATCAGTGGTATGACTCAGAGATATTGAGAGCCCTCAGAGAGTCACCTCTTTAATTCGGTCCGCTGTGGCTGGATGACTTTGACACTTTTAATTAATTAATGCCGTTACACGTCACTTAACATGCACGTTAAGAGGTCAGATATACAAGCGCTGCTCATACTGTATAACTTTCAGACGTGCAAACTGGTTCACTCAATACTAATAAAGGTCCTTTGTTCAATTTATGTTCAATATCAGCTGATATACATTCATTTATTTTTTTATTTAGTGACCTGTGGTAAAATCACAATTTATTAGTGAGGAAAATCTGAACTCTTGGTAACTAGATGCAGGCTTAAACCATATTTTGGGACAAATATGAAGACCATTAAACATGACCAGACATGCTGTGACTAAAATAACTGGCCAATAGGTACTCCTAAAAAGACGACTAAACTGATCACACACTCAGACGCAGGGGACTTGAGATCATGTCCATGCCAATTCAGAACCATGGAGTGTATAGTAGTTGGGATTTTGGACCTAATTGCTGTTGATTATGGAGTGTATTGTATTTACCTTCAAAAAGACTTGCGCTGTTTCCAAGTAATTATTCTGTGCTCACAGAAAGCAAACATGTTGCACAAAATGACTAAATCGCAGCCTATCGGAACATGTAAGATGTTTAATATGTGGAGCAGGATTTTGGATAATTGAGATTGTACTTTGGACGGGGCTTTTATGAACAAGGTCTTACAAACAGTATGAATAAGGCAGATTGTGCAAAATGGTTTGATATTTCAAAAACCATAAAAAGACATACTTTTTATACATTTGACCAACAGGATTTCACTGTGGGAGGGGCTACTAAGCTCAACAAGATGACAAAGAAAGCAAAATCAGGACAAAATGTCTCGTTTTGTGGTGTAGTTGACATTTGCAGCTTATTTATGAAACACAAGGATAACAAATATCAGTGAATCATTTGTGAATCTGATTTTTAAGTATAGTTTAAGTGTTAAGTTTAAGTGATTAAAAATCTAATGGTTTCACAAGCTATTTGAATGAGATTCATCGTACATCGTACCAAAATTAAACTAGAGAAACATCATTTTATTATTCTAGACTCAAATTGATATACCGAAAAGGACCGAAACTTCTAGGTGAAGATGTTTCAAGTTTTTCCTGATCGAGCAATTTGCCATTCACTGACAGTGTTCAAAGGTGATCTGTGAAGTTCTTTTGGGTCATACTTCTTAATTAACCGGCGTTCCTCCTGCATTCTTGGCATGATCAAAAGATCTCTGCCGGCAGAACAGGAAGATACGTTCGATTAAAATGAGCCCTGAAAGTATATTAATAGCTAAGTCTGTTAGTACTCTCAAGGGAAATGTTGAAATCCAGCTCTTATGAATTCATCCAGACACCAGGAAGACTGCAAAAATAAGTATCTGGCTTTTAGACTTATTTTCCTCACCCTTGCCTGCTACGGACTGGAAGAATAAACTGGATTGACTCTAAGTGTGTGAATTACCTGACAAAGGCAAGAGGCAGCTCTGCTATTTTGTCTGGTGAGGGTAAGTGGGAAAAATTGCAGGGAATTACACCTATGGAGTGGACATCCCTCTCTTTCTCACTTGTCCTCTTTTTACCTCGCTTTCTTGTTCATTAAGGTGATTGACACTGGAGCTGGAGAGGGTCAATAGGTGCTGGTGTGCAAAGGAGAAAGGATAGAGATCCCTTTGTAATTTCTGTTTTGTCCTGTTTCCACTCACTTTATCTCTGTCTTACATGCTTCATTCACAGCACAATCTCAGCGTCGTTCTCTTTCAATACCTCAGTCAATCGAACAGAAACTGTACTTCTACCAGAAAGACTCGGGAGATAAAATGTTGTAACAAAAGCATATATTTATTAACAGCCCAGCAAGCAAAACTTTATAGAGTTCTTTGGCATAGCCAAAATTTTGTCCATAGCGCGCAATCCGAGGGTAGAGGAATCTGCATTTCCTGCCTGAAGACGAAGGCAGGGGTGCAGCCAACCCCCCGGGAGGTATGAGAAGGGACCATCCTGGTGGTGGTGGGGAGGATGGAGGGGAAGGGACCATCCTGGTGGTGGTGGTGGTGAGGATGTAGGTAATTGTTTGCGTCAGCATCTGCGAACTCAGACATGTGTAAGTACCGATCTTTTAAAGTACAAGTATTAGAACATGATTGGATAGATGAGAAGGTAATAAGTGACGTCAGGGCTCCAGACTGCGACCAAATGGTCGCATTTTGCGACCAAAATTTGAGAGTGTGCGACTAAATTTTACATCCAGTCGCACATGTGCGACCAGTAAATTTCATCTCGTTCATAGTGGGCGACAACCGACGTCGCGTCCGCGCGCAAGTGAGTGAGTGAGTGAGCGAGCGAGCGAGAGAGAGAGAGTGAGAGAGTGTGTGCGTGCGTGTGTACATGTGCGAGTGAATATGTGTGTGAGACGGCTCGAGATGACTGGTCGTAAAGCAATGTGTAGTCTGACAATGTTTCTTGTCCAGGACATGACAAGATTTTTAGGAGTCGAGACTCGAAATCGTGTAATCTGATACATTGACTATAGTAACAGACAAAAAAATTGCGTATTCTGAACCAGACATAACTATAACTATGGTATACTGTGGTTATGAAAGTAGCCTACACATCTTTTTACAGCACTTCAAAACTATATCCTATTAAAATATATATTTTTTTTTTATGTGTCGACCAAAACATTTTTGTTCATCCTTTAAAGATTGTCTCTATTTATAAAACTGAAAGTTTCAAGAAGTAGGAAAACTCACACTTTTTTTAAAAAAAGAAGACTAAATTACCATTGTAAACAGCTGCTGAGGGTGCTTATTGGCTATTTTCACTCCCTAATATCTATTTTGTCACTCATTTTGCTTTTGAAATAATATTAAGACATTATGAAGGATAATAATTAAATTTAACTTTATCTATACACCTCAAATTTAGCTCAATGCTTTGTCATCCCACAGTGCTACCAAATACTTTCTGTAGAACTTAGAGCCGCGGCCCTCAGATGTTAGTCTGGAGCCCTGTGATCTTAAAATAAAACTGCACCATAATTTCTGTACGCTTAATCTATTTATTATCAAAGCATTTGTCTGTAATAGTTATTTAGGGGGAAAATGTGAAGGTGTGCCCCTAAATTTTCTGCTTGCGCTCCTAAAATTTTAAGTCAGGGGCTACAGCGCTCCTAATAAAAAAAGTTAGTCTGGAGCCCTGGACGTAACAATTGAGTCTTCTTGGCAGAACTCGCACTAAACAGGGATGCAAACAGCGCGATTTTCGGCGCCTCGCGCTTTTAACAACAGTATTGCTACATCATCCGCTACACCATCCGTTAAAATGAAGTCCAAAGTAGTCAATTGTCGAGTTCACGCGCTTGATCATAGGTAACTAAACATATGCGCGTGAACTCGACAATCGACTACTTTGGACTTCAACCGAAAACAGGATGTAAACACAGGTATGAGCGCTGGCCGAATTAACTTCATTTTTATTCATATCTTTCACATCTACTGCAGTCAGATTCGCCCGTGTTAACTCTAAAGGAATCACTCACATGACCTGTGCACTTGTAATGACACATCAAGGATGTTAAGAGGGTAAAAGCAGGTTTAAAACTTGCCCCATTGAAGTCAACAGGGTGCAAATTTTAAAAAGAGGATAACACGGTGTAGGCAACACCCCCCACATTAACATTTTTGCATAAAATGACTTTATTTGTGTATTTGTATTTTATGTTTGTTGCCGTTTTTAAACGACTCGCTACCGTGTGCCTGTTAGATCACGCACATCACAAGGACTATGAATCGGCATCAAACGCACAATAACATCATTATCTACATGGCACAGCTGATTGGTTGCTGTGTCATAAGCAGCCAATGAGCTGCGGCTCAACATTCAAATACTAGTAGTGTTGCTGTTTGCAGTTTGCAGCGCAAAGGTTTACGAAGGGTTAAGTCTTACTTGCTCACAGCGGCATGTCTGTGAATATATGACTTTGTCTGTAACCTGTATGACTTTGTGTTATCTGTTGAACACAAAAGAAGATTGTTTGAAGAATTTTTGGGTCCAAACTACTTTGAACTTTCATTGTATGTACCAAAAACACTAAGGCATTCAGATAGGGTCTGGAACGACATTAGGGTGAGAAAATGATGGAATTTTTCAAACATTTTGGGCAAACTATCCCTTTAAGTGCAATCCAAATCAAGAACTGCAAGTACAATCAGACATTGATGTTTTAACCCTTCCATTATGAATGAAAAGTTAATCATGTTTACCCTTGCTGCTCCAAATTCATTTAGATATTCATGAAGTCATATCTGAGTTCTTTGACAGAGGTAGGAATGCACATTGAGAGAGGAAGAGGGGTTCATCTGTTTATTTCATGGCATTTTATCTTCTCCTGTTCAATTACAGATCCAGATATTAAGAGTGACAGATGATCAGAATAACATGCGCCTCCAGTCCAAATATTATAGTCATATGCATGTGTGTGGCTTCTGCTCATGCATGAACATGGGATTGTGTTTGAATTATCCACTCTCTCTCTCTCTCTCTCTCTCTCTCTCTCTCTCTCTCTCTCTCTCTCTCTCTCTCTCTCTCTCTCTCTCTCTCTCTCTCTCTCTCTCTCTCATGTATCTGATGCTGCTGGTGTTCCTCTGTCAGTTCCTGATGATGTAAATCTTTCATGACTTGTCTCTCATTCTCACTTCCTCCCTCATGCTTATCCTGTTCTTTTCCTTTCATCCGCTGTTTCTCGTGTCCTTTCTTCTCTCTCCTCTGCTCTTCATTTGCCCCGGCACATCGTCATCCTCCCTGAAACTTCATCACTCACTTTGTACTTCACCCTTGTTCGTGTTTGTAAAGTTTTCAGGAGAATATGGGTGGGAGAAGGAGCGAGAGAAAGATCACAAATGAGATTTCTTTAATATCTCAGCTGTTTCTCCTGTGCATTAATGAGAGCAAACTTTAGCTTAAAGCCGAGTTGAATTTTCCACGCTATTTTGTTGCCTAAGACAAAATGTGCAAGTTGTGTAAGATTTATTTCGTCTTAAGGCAAAATCTGTTGTCTTGGATCACATAACTGGCTGATAAATTGTCTTTGCGATGAATCTTATCTGGCAACGTTATAGAATTTGGTTCACATTCCTCCTACGACACCCGTCTAATGAATAACCGATTGGAGTGCAGAAATTGATTGTGTGTGTGTGTGTGTGTGTGTGTGTGTGTGTGTGTGTGTGTGTGTGTGTGTGCAATCACAAACACAATGTGCACATTTTTGTATGCATTTTATATGATCTCATACATTTGACAAAAATGTGCAGTATAAACCAGCAGACTGCTGGGAATAATTTCTTCCAATGCAGAGAACCCATTTACAGTGTTAACGAATTAATCTGTTATGATCATTTGCGTTTTTTAATCTTGTATTGTGACTAAACAGCTGCATTCTTTCTTTTTCAGAACAATTTATGTAAACAGTATACGTGGTTTGTTGTCATAAAAGAATACTTTGCCCCCCAAAAATGAAAATTCTCTCAACATACCTTTGGGTCGTTTCAAACCCATATGACTTCCTCAGACCAGCAAACAAGTTAGTCATCTAATTTTTTTCTTCAAGAGGGGTCATCTTTTTTTTTTTCAAAAAGTCAGTTACATAAAAAGGTTGATTGGTCTAATTTAAATCCGAATTGTTTCATTTTAAATGTAAAGTTGTAGCAATTTTGTTTGTTTTTGTCATTTTTATTATTTATTATAATTATTTATTATTTCTTTTTAATTTTTAAAAAAGTCTATGTAGTTTTTATACATTTTTGTTTCAGTTTACAAATAAAAACGCTGTATTCTGCTGCCAGGCCAGTAGTTGGCGATGTCACTTTGTAAAGAAACATTACGCACCTGTATCGTGAATAAGTAACGGCTGAAGGGCGTTGTTACACTGTAAAACCTGATGAGTTAGTTCAACTCAAACCGTTTGAGGAAACCGATTGCCTTCAATCATTTAAGTTTATAAACTCAAACAATTTAAGCATAAAAAAAATATTTGATTTGTGTCCAATTAACTCAATAACTTATTGTTAAGATAACTTGGGTAAATAAAGTTCATAGTACTAATTCCATTCAGTTAATTTAACTTAAATCTATGAAGTACACAGTAAACCCGATTAAGTTGGCAGAACTCAAAACATTTAAGACAATCAATTGCCTCAAATTTTTTTACGTTCTGAAATTCAAAGTAAGTAAGCAGAACTAGCAGATTTTTATTTTGTACTTAAACATTTCAAGTTAAGAACAATTAAAATGTATGAGTACATTAGTTCATACAATTAACTTAAAACTTTCATGTAATCTCAATGTGAACACTTTTATTAGTATAAACTTAGTTAGCTTTAAAAAGCTAATCTGCTAACATACTAATTTGCTAACATATTAGCAATAGTATGTTATACAGAAGCATTTGCTGTATGAGCGCATCTATATAAAGGGATTATTTGCTCTCAAATCAAGCTGCATGCACCACTTGTCACCATGATGGTAACTATCCTAAAGCCAACATTAACAGAAATTCTTCTAAATTAGCATAACAAAACATTGATCACTACTAAATCTCACACTTAACATTAATCTTACACAAAAAACAAACAAACATTATATTACATTTAATTTTAGCATTTACTCTCCCTTTCGAGTGCCATCGGCAAATAGACATCCCAGCCGTTTCAGTTAAACTTAAGTTCGTCTAAATTAAAATAAATAATTTCATAAAACTCAAAACAATTAAACAGTTCAGTTTACTTAAAATATATCAGTTCTGTGAACTTGAAAGAAAAAGAAAGTGCTAAATACTCATAAAAGTTAATTTGACTGAACTAATTCGTTTAATTTAAGTTTGTCCTACTCAAACCAATTAATTATTTTGAGCGTTAGGGTTTACAGGGTTTACCTGCAACCTCTTCAGCCGTTACTTATTTACGATACAGCACTTGCCTCGAGTACCTTATTGCTTTTATAAAACGGTTACCACACAATACAACTATTAAAGCCGAAAAATATGTATCTATGCAACTTTTATGAAGTAAAATCACTAAAAGCCTTCCTTCCGCTGGAAAAAATAGTCCCTGACCGTAAACAACAACAAAAGTTACATACAGTACATTATTTCGCCAATAGATGGCGGCAAAGACCGTCTTTGTGAGTGAGTCAGTCAGTAGAGAAGAGTTTTAAATTGAAAGGAATCAAACTTGTGAACACAGAGAAGGAAGACACAACTGACAGATGACTATGGGCACGGAAAAACCCCTTAACTGTTTAAAGGACAAGATATCGCAGCGGACATTCAAACAGATTTTTTTTTTTATAATGAATATGACTGACCTGAAGGAAAATGTGATATCTACTGTAAATGCAGGTACACTCGCTTACTCGATCTCTCACAATACTATACTATAGCTTCAATGAACAATATCGATGAGATCAAACATGTGTTTAAGTTACTAAGAGTGGTTGCTTGGGGTGTTGTGTAGTGATAAATACTGTAGAACAGCTGGGTGAAGCGGTGAATAAAGCACAGCTATTGACCAATCAGAATCAAGGATTGGAACTAACCGTTATATAAACATTAACGTGTAATACGGTAATACGCATGACGCCAGCGGTTTCACAAATTCGCGTTTTGTTGTTAACATAGAGACGATAACAGTATTCAGTAACAGCATTTCAGGCTGGCAAAACGCAGTTGTCGTGTAAATGAACAGCCAAAACGCATGAAAAGTTTTCAGCTATTAGGAGAAAACAGTGGAAATGGCCCTTAGTTAACTATAATAAACCTGCCTCAGACGTACTAAAAGAATCATGAAGGATTCAGAATCGTTAAGTGCAATCAGAATCGGAACCAGAATCATTCAGATGTCTTCCTAATTACTGTGGTGACCTTGAGCAAGACTCTTGTTTCACTCTCAGGGACGAGATTGGAAAACACATTTTGTCAAAGCATGTTTGCTAACCAGGCCAGAGCTCACTGTTAAGATATTTCTTTACAAAACTAGATTAAAGATTCATGTAATGAGGTCGTGTGAAAAACAATGTAGCACAGTTTGTTTAGTTTGGAATGTTATTATTTTATAATGTGTACTGTGTCACTTGCTATTTCTAGCATTTTTGGCAGTGCCAGACATTTTGGGTCACATTCTCACAGTGTGACTTCTCCTACGACACCCGTCTAATATATAACCAATTAAAGCACAGCATTTGCTGAGTTTGTGGTGTGAGACAGAGAGCGGGAAAGACATTACCTTAACTCTTTTCCCACCTGCGTTTTTTTAATGGTTGCCAGCCAGTGCCAGCATTTTTGATAAGGTTCACAAAACTTTCATGGCCCCCAGAATATTTTGAATGTTCTGTATCTGAACATATGTTCTCATGCTCTTATAGAAAGAACTATGGGAGCATGTTTCTGCCACAGAATAAAACATTTTAAAAGATAATTGCGATTTTTTTTTATCTCACAATTCTGAGTTTACATCTCGCATTTCTGACTTTATAACACACAGTTGTGACTTTATCTCGCAATTCTGACTTTATACAGTCCTATATCTCTTTGTGAGTTTGACATATTATTCGGTAACGTTAGGCAGTTTTGATTTATATGCTGTTAAATGTTTGATGATGGCGTTAGTTATTTAGTAAAATAAGTTAGTACAATGAAAACAGTTATTTTAAATTGTATTATTAATTCACATTCTTAGTTTTTACTTGATTTTTGATCAATTAAATGCAGCCTTGGTGAGCATTTTAAAAAGAGACTCATTTTAAAAACATTTAAAAATCTTACCGACCCCACAACTTGAACAAACGTCAGGGATCTCAATATGAACTCATAATATATTGTCATATTTATCATCAAATTTCAAATGATCCGAGCTAATCCACCCACACTCATTTTATTGATAAATAAAATTGTAGGACAAATATTTTTGGTATCTGAAACCTTCGAATCAATTCAATATTTACATTTGTTGAATCTTGAAACTCTTGAAATATCAAAATGAAATACTGGTCAAAATGCATTTCTTTGTTTGTCTGTCTGTGTGTGTGTGTGTGTGTGTGTGTGTGTGTGTGTGTGTGTTGTTTACTCTTTGTACATTCTGCAGCTCATTTTGTTGGTTAAAGTGAAAGCAGGAAGCTTATAAGTTTGGCTCTTCCATTAGGGGCAGGTCATGGGTCAGCGAATTCCCTTAATTACATGTCGTAGGTGTGACGGAGGGGCCAAAAACAGTAGAGCTGATGTTGTTTTGGGCTTAAAGTTTGAGGATATATGAGATATTTTAGTGAGAGGAATGTTTTTTTTTCTGATTTCTTTATTCTCTCTTTCTTTGCTCTCTGTGACCTGATGAGCAGTAAACAAGAAGAATCGTGGTTCCCTTGGTAAGACACTCTAATGAACTCTTAAAGCTTGTAATCTTCACCAGTCTTCTCTTTCATTCTCGTTCACATCTCCTCTTCTCCTGTCTCCTTGCTCTGATGACATCAGATGATCATTTGCTTTGAGATTTTGAATTATGAAGTGAACATTTGTCCTCTTGGCATTTCCCTTTCTGATTGCCTAGAAGACGAGACACGGGATATGTTCGGAATCATTTTGAGCAGAACAATGATGAGAAGTAATAAAACGTGTTACCAGTATACACTCACCTAAAGGATTATTAGAAACACCTGTTAAATTTTTCATTAATGCAATTATCTAATCAACCAATCACATGGCAGTTGCTTCAATGCATTTAGGGGTGTGGTCCTGGTCAAGACAATCTCCTGAACTCCAAACTGAATGTCAGAATGGGAAAGAAAGGTGATTTAAGCAATTTTGAGCGTGGCATGGTTGTTGGTGCCAGACGGGCCGGTCTGAGTATTTCACAATCTGCTCAGTTACTGGGATTTTCACACACAACCATTTCTAGGGTTTACAAAGAAAAGAGAAAAACATCCAGTATGCGGCAGTCCTGTGGGCGAAAATGCCTTGTTGATGCTAGAGGTCAGAGGAGAATGGGCCGACTGATTCAAGCTGATAGAAGAGCAACTTTGACTGAAATAACCACTCATTACATCCGAGGTATGCAGCAAAGCATTTGTGAAGCCACAACACGCACAACCTTGAGGCGGATGGGCTACAACAGCAGAAGACCCCACCGGGTACCACTCATCTCCACTACAAATAGGAAAAAGAGGCTACAATTTGCACGAGCTCACCAAAATTGGACAGTTGAAGACTGGAAAAATTATGAGTATGGTATTAAATGAAGCCTGGTCTGATGAGTCTCGATTTCTGTTGAGAGATTCAGATGGTAGAGTCAGAATTTGGCGTAAACAGAATGAGAACATGGATCCATCATGCCTTGTTACCACTGTGCAGGCTGGTGGTGGTGGTGTAATGGTGTGGGGGATGTTTTCTTGGCACACTTTAGGCCCCTTAGTGCCAATTGGGCATCGTTTAAATGCCACGGCCTACCTGTGCATTGTTTCTGACCATGTCCATCCCTTTATAACCACCATGTACCCATCCTCTGATGGCTACTTCCAGCAGGATAATGCACCGTGTCACAAAGCTTGAATCATTTCAAATTGGTTTCTTGAACATGACAATGAGTTCACTGTACTAAAATGTCCCCCACAGTCACCAGATCTCAACCCAATAGAGCATCTTTGGGATGTGGTGGAACGGGAGCTGGATGTGCATCCCACAAATCTCCATCAACTGCAAGATGCTATCCTATCAATATGGGCCAACATTTCTAAAGAATGCTTTCAGCACCTTGTTGAATCAATGCCACGTAGAATTAAGGCAGTTCTGAAGGCGACAGGAGGTCAAACACAGTATTAGTATGGTGTTCCTAATAATCCTTTAGGTGAGTGTATATGCAGTATGCATGTATTTAATTCCAAACTTAACCATACTCTAGTTTAGTTTTTATGTCTAGTGAATCTCTCGTTTTTCTTACCCTGTTATTTTGCATTCTGTTTATTACATGCACAAGTACAAAATAACAT